>NC_143577.1:26643660-26803528 GCF_048544385.1 Mastigoproctus giganteus | reverse complement strand
TTTACTTTTGTACACTATTTCTGAGAAAAACACTTTTATGAACAAAATTTTATTTTAATGCTTTTCTTAATATTTTTTCTAATTTCCGAATAATATTTTCATGAATTGTTTTTCTGAACAAATCTCATTTTAAAATGCCTTTCCGAATGAATTTGATACTGGCCAAAAAATTAAAAACATTTTTCAATGGCATCAACAGATTATTAAACGTATAGAAATGTAAATGTGCGGATGCAGATGTAAGTTTTCACATGGTATGATCACAAATTCCTTGGTATCAAATAAATACTGTACTCTTTCCTGGGGCTTCTTAATCGATCCTGTAATGGGAAAGAGGTGATCTTTACGATTTACAGAAAGGCGTTACTATTGGTATACGTTTAGCAGGAGCCGCAATTGGGCAAACAGTAGAATCACTGGTGTGTCGAAAGCAACCATCTCAAATGTATGCAATGAGTGGAAGACGCAAGGAGAATGTAGCTCTAAAAGGAAGAAATGCGGCAGATAGTCGGTACTCCAAGAACGAGACCGCAGGAATTTTGCTCGCAATAGAAGCGACGCACAATTCGTAAATGGCTGAAAAATTCACTTTAGGCAAAGGAAGAACCATTAACAACCGAACTATGTGGCGGGAGTTGAAGAAGAAAAGACTATACTAAAGTTTCTTCTTTCTGAAAAAATCTGAAGATTCAACTGTAGTGGTGAGTGCTGCCAGCCAACCGCAAGACTGGATTGTAGAACAGTGGGAAAAGATCCTGTGGTCTGACACGTCTCGATCTATGCACCATTGGTAGGGTGAAAGAAGCAAGCGTGGCGTGACCTCGTGAAGCCATGCATCCAGATTGTCTCGTGTTTACCACCCAAGCAGCTGGAGGTGGCATTATGGTATGGAGTACGTTCTGTTCGTACGGACTGGATCTGCTCATACACCGTTAGAAGGTCGTGTTACCTCCACTGATTATCTTACTGTCGTATCGAACCAGCTTCACCGTGTAGTGCTTCATTTTTACCCGGATTGCAATGGATTTTTTCAAGACTACAGTGCAATTATCCACCATGCAAAAATTATATCTGAATGGTTCGAGGAACATTTCCAAGATTTGTAGATCTACCATGGCTGCTTAAGATGAGAATCCAAATGAGAATATCATGTCTGGGATATGTTGGAAAGGGCAGTTCAGCTTCGCAGTTCTTTACCGACCACAAAACAGCAGTTAACAAATATCCTCATGGAAGAATGGTCAAATCTGGAGCTTGACTCCCTCAGACACCTAGTGGAATCCATGCTACTACGTGTATTGGCGTAATTCAGGCAAAAGGTAGCCCTAGTAGATATTAAATAAATAAGTATAAAGTTTTGGCTAGTGAATATATAAACAATGTTTCCCAATCCATGAACCACGTCTCATTAATGGACCATGAAGAGTTTTAAGATTACTGTTAAATATTTTTTATATCAATTTTGGTGATCAGTATATACGAGTAAATAATTCCTTATTGATTTTTCATGTTTTAAAATGTTTATATAGCTTTATGTTTTTTCTTCTAATAGTATACAGGGTGTCTCAAAAATATTGGTACAAACGTTTAGGGGAGGTAGGTAACATCTAAAGGAATGTGAATCGCATAGGAACCCATAACCGGAAACGTCACGGGAAAGTAATAATATATCTTTATTGCAGGCAGTGATTGGTTACATGATTGCCTGATGCAATAATACCCACAACAGCGACAATGCTAGGGGTTTAACATTAAATAACTTATACAGGAAAAATTACTTGAAACACATATTGGGACATAAAACGTATATTTACATATTTTACATATAAAATTAATATTAACATGTGAAATGAAGACACATGACAAGCGATGAAAAGAGGATGGCAGTCACTCGGTTGAAGACGAAAGCTGGTCCCTGATGATGTGTCTTCTGTACGATTTGTCCTCTATGAACTTTTTGTAGTCCACATCCATCTCCTGGGCAGAGGCACAAGAAGCAGAAATGACACAAGACAGTAATTAGTGGCAAACATTTATTTGACATAATATTAACAATGGAGTACGAGATGGATGCATTTCATGATGTTACAACAGATGCTCGAAGGTTCCACCATGAGACGCGATGCATGCGTGACACCGAAGCAGCATGGATTGGTGGACACGGTCGAACACACCTGGAGTTTTTTTGACAGTAGCAGCAGCGCAGACGAGTCTCGCCACGAGATCCATTTTCGTCTCCACAGGCGATTCATACACGATAGATTTGAGGACCCCCCCACAGAAAGAAATCAAGGCTCGATAAATCAGGTGAGCGTGGGGGCCAGGCAACAGGTCCACCACGGCCAATCCATCGACGCCCCAAAACGCCTGTTCAAATGGTCACGAACACACCTTCCATAATGGGCAGGCGCCCCGTCATGTTGAAACCAAATGTTGCGTCTCACATTTGCTGGAACATCGTCAAGTAACCCTGGTAGAACTCGTTCAAGAAAGATCCGATATTTAGCAGAGTTCATGCGGGATGGTAACAGGTATGGGCCGACTAAGCAGTCACCGACCATACCTGCCCACACATTTATTGCGAAGCGATGTTGTGCCCCATGGGGGCGCACACTGTGTGGGCTCTCTGCTAATCCATACATTAGGTGCATGTCTGCCAGCTCACAGTTCGTATATCGATGCATGCTCCTCGTGTGGCGACTACTGCTTGAATGAGTAAACCAGAAATTTTCCCTCTCGCGAACTGATGAACAGCGCCGTGTACCGACTTACGGTGACGTTTCCGGTTATGGGTTCCTATGCGATTCACATTCTTTTAGATGGTACCTACCTCCCCTAAACGTTTTGTACCAATATTTTTGAGACACCCTGTATACAATACGGGTACAGGCAAAGATTTATAGGTAGGTCAGAGAAATTTTTGGAAGTTTAGACGGACTGTGTCATTAAACAGGTTGAGAAGCACTGTTCGAAATGGGATTTCGTTTTGAACATTGCTTTTTTGAATTTTTTGAGCTCTTTGATCAATTTTTAGCAATATTTCACTTAAAACTATATTTTTGGATGAAATCCCATTTTAAACAAAACGTTTTTGGATGATTTTTTAATGATATTTCCTTTTAAATAATATATTTAAAATTATTTTTTCGAGTATTATTTCGTTAAAATAGTACTTTTGAAAATGTATTTTCTGAATACTCAAGTTAAATAACGAACTTTAAAGCCAATGAAATAAACAGAGTTCAGATATCGACACAACTCAATAATATTGAGCTCAAAAATTTTGTTTAATGTTCACTGTGAAATAGTAATAAAAAATACTGCTCAAAAATACTGCAAAAAATCATTCATAAAAATAGTGTTCAAAAGGAAATAGTGCCCACCTCACTCCTACTAACCTTTAGATTACCATCGGAAACAGGGACTGTACTCCTGGACTGAAGAGGCACTGACGTCTTCCCAGTCCACAATGAGATGCGAAAGACCTGATGGACAACTACAAAGCAGTGAGATTTTTTTTATGTAGCGTAAACAAAATTTTGAGGTGTAACAGAAATCTAGATTTCATATTCATTTTCGGGTAGCGTGTTGTAGATCATTAGAATGAATTGTCTGCCACAGTAATCGAGGTTGACAGTTTGGTAAAATTCAAAGCGGAATTGGATTTTTGTGAACGAACAAGGTATGAGTGATAGAAAATTAGAAAGTTATTTATCTATATTATCAGATACAGGAAAAATTTGCATCCTTTCATTCTGGTCATCATAATGATAGTACTAATTCTCCAAACCCCATTTGATTTTTCGAATTTTTTATTCGCCAGGACTAAGGCAATTCCAAGTTGAAAAGTTCTAAAAATTTTTCCACTGGAAGACAGGAGTCGAACCCAGACTCACAAAATGACGAAACTACTATACCACCGCAACTCTGTCTCCATTATATTCCTTCATACATTGTATTATGAATTAAATTAATATAATACTGCAGATTCTTAGCTGTTGCTTTGTTTGATCCACCACTAATGGCGCTGTCTGTTTATTGTTAGGTAATAACATAGCACTAATTACATAGATAGATACGCCCTAGCATTTTTCTTCTCCTTTTCTTTAATAATAAGTTTTATTATTTTTTTAAGATAATAAATCAATAGCTGGTAGTAGCCATTTTGTTTTTCTTACCCATTATTCACATTACCATCTGATGATCTAACACTAGCAAATAAGTGATAGATTTAGTTCTTTTTATTTCTTGATAGATTAAAAGTAGGTTCATGTACATCGTTATGGCAATAATAATTATAATAACGGCGATTTATGTGGAATACAGTAATTATTATTATTGTTTGTGGGTATTTTAGATTAAACCTATAAAAGGCGCATTCCATGGCTGAAGTACCATGTAAAGTCGCGAGGAACACACAGCCCATTTCAATGCAACTCAGTTTTAATACTAAGTGGATTGTTGGAAACAAGGAAAGTCCACTAGCCACCAAATGAACATCTCCCGGCACTTCCAGTAATGCCAAGCCACTGTTAAAGGGAAAACAGACTCCGCAAGGCGATAAGCGGAACTTTTTTTTATTTTTTTATTATTAAATTTGCCTTGTGGGGATGTTTCAGGTTTGTCCTGCTGTAAATTGAATCAAGTCTCGTGATTGACAGTACAGTGAGCGGCTTTAAAAGAGAAAGCAGACCTGACAAGGACATCACACAAGTACAAAAATGAGGGTAATTTCAAAGAGAAAAACTCCCATGCGTAAGGCTTGCGAAACCTGGAAGAAATACATCAATTCATGAACGGTCAAAGTTATCTTCATCTGATGTTCACTCGAGTCTTGTCACAGTTACTGAATATTGGTGCGGCACTTACAGCGAACCCATCTCTACTCGCATTTCCATTACAAAGTCCTGATAGAGCAATCAGAACAAAACAATAGAATCCGATTCATTTTATTGATACAAATATACATTGAGTTAAAAAAAAAAAAAAGAAAAAAAAAGGACTTTCTAATTGTGTGAAAGCGAGAGAATTCTTTGTTTCCATAACCGTACTGGTTCTTCCAGTTCATCTACAATAGCTCAAAGCGTGCTTAGAAATCATCATTGTCCGTATTTCTGTGAAGCTGGTATCATCGGGTCTTCCACCATAATTCAGGTCATTTAGTGTGGTGGACTATCACAGTGCCAGAGATTTCTCATTCAGTTGTTTTAAATTTTGTATCTCCCTTGAAACTCGTGTTTAAAGAATCACAAGTTGAATAAACATGACTACCTCTTTGTTAATGGATTGTCTCAATGTATTTGTAGTTTTAATATAAATGTGCACATGTGTCGTGCAAGCATAACTGATAGCCCAGGGAAGTTGCTCGACAATACAAAAACCGTTACATTTCAGACGCTTTCAAGTACCTCAGGGGTTAAAAACTTCTACGTGTTACTCAAAATGTATTTACCAAAACTCCACTAGGTGTTGTTCGTGTAATGGGTTGCTGAGGTGAGATTTGTGTAGCTGTTATTTTATTAAGGGACAGGAGAATACGAATGCACAGGTCATCCATAGTGGTAGGATAGGAATTGGGGCATATCCTATCGATATGATATTTGGTACGAAGGCCCACAAGAATGTTCTAAGTAAATGCTAAAATTTTTAAATGGATCAGTGCTGCTCTTATATTGATCGCAATGTTTCCGTAGGGGAAGGAGCTATGAAATTGGAATTGGTCCTAAAAGCTCCATAGTAACCAAAAAAAAACATATAAGGGAAATTTACGAGATTTCTGTGAGGCCCGCGGAATCGTAACTTGTCTTAAAGGCTTTCCGGGAACCACGAACGTATTGGTCCCTGGGAATGCTATTATGTTATCTTCCTGTGTTGTTTGGCAGTTATGAACATATTCCGATCATTTTCTAGAGTTCTGACTAATTGGCAACATTGTACAACTATTCGGGATACTTATTCTGTCTGTTGGATCTGTCTCTACAACCAGCAACGTTCAGAATCTTTGCTACCTCAGCCCATCTCCATCTTATCGACCCGACTGCTCCCCACTTAAACGACAAAGATTTAAGGAAATGATCCAAAACAGTAATAGTTAACTCGTTTAACCTGCGTGCATGACTGAGCGTGTATGCCAGAACTAATCACTGACTACTTATATCAGTACATGATGTACAGACATGAAGATAAGCAAAGGAACTAAGTCTTTATGCGTCTATTTCAAAAGCTCTCAAACGTTTTTCCTACACATATATTAATCCCACTCCTTTTTTGTCATATGTACTGCAGTGGGGGCTTCAATGAAAATAAATCACCAGGAAAAAATAAACGTAACACTATCGGATATTTCACACATTTCGTTGTATTTACATAAAACAGCTAATAAATATCCATTGCAAAAAAAAAAAATTCTTATAGGGAGAATTTTTCGCTCTTTCTAACATCAACATAGCGATGCTTTTCTTTTGCCACTTTTAACTTTTTTCTTCATTTGGCCCCTCACAAGCATCTTGTTCGCGCGCGCGCGTGTGTTTGTATGTTTGTGCTGTGTTTCTTAGCGTATGTTAAGGGACTTAAGAACCAGCGTCTCTGAAAATTAACAGAACGCATTTAAGTGATAATTTTTTTTTCTTCTTCTTGCGTTAACTGTGATAAGCATAGAAAGTCTTGTGTGCATATTAATGAACTCATGAATTTTTAGTTAGTTCGCAGATTAAGGTGCAAACAGTATCACAGCTTGAGAGAAACAGAGAGACACAGCTAGCAAGTCGGTGGTTAACAACAACTCCGAAAAAAAGAAAGAAAGAAGAAAAAAAAATTAAAATCTAGAAATACTGCTTCGAAGGAAACGCCTTACAAAAATATACTTGATGGAACTGTACTGCAGCTTAAGAGAGAATTAAAAAAACGAAAAGGGAAGAAAATTACACGATAGACTATCTTATCTGTTGGGAATGTTTCCTTTCGTAAAAACAGTCAAATGATATCATCACTTCGTTTATATATGCACAAAATGTGGGTAGTATTGGATGATTTCTTCTGACCATTTAGTAGAAAAAAAAATCTATTTATTAATTGGGCAGAAGTAGAAGGGGAAATTGATATTTTAATGTCAGATGGACAGTTTTCAGTATATTTCAATCATTTTAATGCGTACGCAGAACTTCTCAGAATATTAGGCAATCGAACATTCCCAAATGCGAGCACCCCCAAGTCTACACCACTTAATAATGTATGGAAATGAGCTTATCTATAAGCAGGTTTGCATAGCTTTGTTGTCAGCAAAGACAATACCATGCAAAAGTTAGCGATATCCTCCAGTTCAAGTGAGGCATGACTGTCGGTGTCAGTGAGAGCATTAAAGTGATATAGACTATAAAGTATTTAAGGGCAAAGGCCTCGTGCTACGAGGTAGAATGACTAACATGTAGGTTAGTGCAAATTCATCATTTTAACATAGCTATCTACCAAAGTAGTTGAATTAATTAATTAATTAAATTAATTAATTAATTGGCATCGTTTTGGTTGTATCTCGTATTGTATAGACTATTAGACATCTTTCATATTGTGAAGTTATACTTCATAACTGGGTTGTCACTATTGCAACACCAGGGTACCTGCCCACCCACCGAAGAGAAGCCAACAAGCTTTGAAACGGTGCCGTCTGGGGGGGGCCTGATGGCCACTGAGTTTCCTCGAATAGGTAACAACAATCTTCTCTACTGGGGAAGCGTTGCCTATTCGAGGAATATATGAGCTTTGAGTGTGAGTCGAAGGAGCAACTATCCCTTTCTTCCTTCTACAGCATTTCCTTCCTATACCTCTCCGACTATCACCTTCCTACATTTTTATCTCTGTTCTAAGTCTGACAGGGATAGTATGAGGATAACCGAGAACTTTATCCCATACCATATTTCAAAACGGTGGGTGGTGGTATCCGCCGAGAATAAATAACAATAGTCTTCTCCACTGGTGAAGTGTTATTTATTCCAGGTAGTACGATACCATGGCAACTCGTTGTGAAGGCATTCACAATATGAGATACAACCAAAACGATGCCAATTAATTAAATGATTAATTTAATAGGGATAGTATATGTGAGAGTTAAAACAAAAATGACACGAGTATCGGTGCAGATTGTTACAAAGGATTTATAATCAGTAGGTAACAAATGGATAATACCCAGCAGCAATAAGAAGGAATGCTGGACGAAGGTACTCCACAAATCAGAAGAGTCATGGGCACCTTCAACTGGTCTATAGGCACCTATACTGTCCTAAGTCATGAGACTCTTGTAATTATGAACAAATCATGTACAGTATTTATTCATTTAATAGCGCGTTTACCAACCCTTTGGCTATAATGGCTGCTTCATTGCGTTGTGGAAGATCTTCAACTAATTTCTGATAGAAAGCTGGATTGTGCTCCTTCCTCTTTTAAAGCAGTCGTGAACTCCACTCACTAACAAAGAGGGTCATCATGGCCTCACCCTGATAATGCATTCTGATTCGTTCAGAAAGATTCAGTTTGGTTGACATTGGATCGTTACCGAGTACTGCAGTGGTTCAATGTTATTCGCTTCGAGCTACGTGATTTTATCAGTTCAAACCACACAGAATTTTTCGCCTAGTTAACATCCAACTATTATTCCATTCTCAAACCTCTGTTAGCGCTTTCCGTGCGAATATCGCTCGGCGTTCATGTTTGAAATGAATTCCTGACTAATTGCTGACCACGTTTACAGGTCAAAATACAAAAACACAAAAATTCCTACAGTCAGAAGAGTGGCCCATGACTTTTGATAGGTTAGTGTATATCAACTAACGCCTACAACTGCAAACTGAGGGAAAAGTGGCTTTTTTTGCGGCTATATTGCAGTCTGCAAATATTTCCTGCCCGAGTGGAACAGGCATATTCATTTTCAGTGGCGTAGTGTACTAAATGGCGACTCTGGTCGTTGATACTGGAAAGAGCGCGAATGGGCTACATTACCAAGGATATTTGTATATTCTTATACAACCAGTGAAAAGGGGACATTAATGTTTAAAATGCAGCTAAAGGAGCAAACCGCACTCGCATTTTTGTAAGGCAGGATATATAGCATCTCCGAAATATCTGTCATGTTCTACTCAGTTATAAAGGAGACATTGAACATTAGCTTCTTACTTTTATCGAATAATATAATGGTTTCTTATACCAAGATCATAAAGAAATATTGTAGAATTCTTAGTTAACTAACTTTTTCTGGAAAACGTTTTCAAAGTACAATGTTTTTTATTTCCAATATCTGATTACTCATGGAGATCCAATCGGGGTTAGGCAAAAGTGGAAAGAGGAGAAATAACTGAATTACAAAAAATTCCTATTTTGGAGGTGGCAGAAATCTTAAAAGTCTATTCAAGATTTCAGGGCTGGGATTTATTCCCCTGTTACAAACATTTTATAATGCAGATTTTAAAATCGCAGATACGCCGATTTTTCACTTAGAAGTCACATGTTCTACCATTGCACGAATACTCCACTTAGATTCAATCACGTGACATCTCACTGGTTGGTTGAAGCACTCTTGTCAAGTAAACCGGGATCATCCAAAGTCCTCAAGCGATTCCACATACAGCAAATACAAACAAAAAGCATGCAGAGACGTTGAATTGGCTAAGGACGTATTTGGGCCAATAAAGATCAGAGAAAACCGTACCATATTCTCTCTTTCTTTGCGTATTCATTTCCGCAATTCATGGCCACTTCGAACTTTCTGTCTTTCTCTCTCTCTCTCTAAACAGGATAATCACCGATGCTGTGTGTTCCAGGGAAGGATTGTTCGCCCTCATTAATCACCCTAATGGTGCAGTGACCAACTTTTCTGTTTACACATTTCTGAGAACTCTCTTACGCACCCCCCCCCCCCCCCCCGACTTCCCCTTTCCATCTAACTTTTCACTCGAAGATTCTTAATCTTGCCAAATTTATTCGCATTAACGTTTGTTGGGGACTACGGCTGGGGACCTTATTAACGTCCCCCCGTCAGAAGCGGAAAATGGAGCAATATTTTCTGATTTCGTACGGGTAACGTTGTTTCATATGTAGGGCTGTTCATTAGGCAGCTACGTATTTTATGATGGCCGACAAGCGTGATTCTCGGCCAGCAGCGTGATTATAGAAGCTAATTAATGTCCCAACGAAACACAGTTGTCTTTTTTATGCGGACGCAGGTTATTCTAACACAACCCTCGGCTTTCGCACGGTGCCTCTTCCAACCTCAACTGGATCTCATTAATTAGTGTGCAGAATGCGAGGCCTTCGGTGTGGATGCTTACAAGGATTCCGACTCCGGCTGCTTTGCAAGGAAGAGCAGGAGAAAATAAGATTTTCAATAATATATTACTTGCTGAGTTTATCGGATTAGCCGTTATTGGAGCGGATAGAACCTCCAGAAATTATTAATATAAGATGCCTGCTTGCTACCGACTTAAAATTAATAGCCCTTGTTTATTTTCCACACTGATGTAAGACCTAGTGGTCCAAACCACCTCAATTTACATCTTATGTTGCATATTTAGTTGCAAAACGAAAGTTACGGTTATCTAGGTGGCGCTGTAGACTGCGATGGCCATATTAGAGTCATCATTCTCTAGATGCTGATAGATCTGTTATCAACGAACTTCTGAAATAGATAGGCTGGAATCAAACGGGATTTACTTTTTGTTTCTTTTTTATGGAGATAATTTTTGTGGTGAAGAACAGAGGGATTGATAGAGGAAAGAATAAACAATCATCTTGATTTAGTGGAACTATAGTTATTTCCGATGGTCCCAAATTACTAGACTGTTGATGTCTGCAACAGAGTCCTGAGTGTCAGTCACAAGCTCGTATTTACATTATCTTCTAAGAACTTTCACTTAGAGACTGCTTGACAATCGCAGTTTGTCTCAGTGAAAAAAACTGCTAGCGAATTGCGGGAAAAAGTAAATCAGAGAGAAATGACGGTTGCTGTCTGCCTTTCCCGACAGTTAATATGCAAATCAGTTGAAACTCACTGGCGTCGTCCTGTAAGAAATATGAGTCTGGTAGCCTCACATCCGCGATTTCCTTATCTGTTGAATATCTAAATAACTTGCGGCCACATCACCCTCATTCTTTCACTAACGTTTTCGGAAGATTCCTTTCTTTTATGCTATCTACAATAGTGTTTTCAATGTTCTTTTACCATATCTGTATTCTGCTTATCATTGAGTTAGTTCAAAAGGTAAAAGTTCACACAACATTTCACTAATGTATAACCCTCATCTTTTCTATCCATTCCAAGTGAGATGCCCAAAGAATGCGTACTTGGAATTCATGTTTACATAAGACGTACTATAGATGCTACGCGAAATGAACTAGTCAAGCGAAGTTTGAATTATAAATAAAGGAAGCGAAGATAATGAACACTGAACGTAAATTAATAATTAAAATTAATAATTTTAGCGAAGTCCAATGCATTTTGTATTGCTGGTAATTTTCTAGACAAACGATGATCGATTTTATTTCGATTTCTTGGAACATTCAGTAAATCTGGCCTTCACCAAGTGTTTCTTCCCCCCTCTAGTGTGTGTGTGTGTGTGTGTGTAAGTGTGTACGTTGATGCTCACCTGTCAATAATCTGCCAGCAGGAAAGCTGTTTTCAATGCTGCTTCCTCTGTTGACTCACGGTTTCATTGATCACATGATTTTGTACGATGTCTAAGGATGGAAGTCAGTGGGAAGGGCACATAGGCATGAATCATTTGCTGCACCATCTTGGGACATGACAGGTGCAATTTTCACCTGGTTATTAATATTATCTCTCTCTCTCTCTCTCTCTCTCTCTCTCTCTCTCTCTCACACACACACACACACACACACACACACACACACACACACACACACACACACACACACATGTTATTATTTATTTGTTTCTATAGTTGCATGTTTCCATCTCTTTCTCCAACTGATGGATATTTCCTCTTTTTTTCTGCTATACTTTTCTAACTTCCGTCGTTTTGCAATTCTGTCTTTTTTTTATCTCGACAGAAGAGAAATACAGTGGAACCTCTCAAATCCAGCAGCTTCGGGACTCAATTCTTGGCAGATCTGAAATTTTCAGAATTTTGGATGGTTATATCAAAGTCATAAAAAAGCAACGAAAAATATCGCATTTCTATACCACGCCTCTTCTGACTTCAATTGGATCTCAATAATTAATGTGCAGAATGCGAGGCATGGTACTGTACAGTCCAGCGTTTTTTCCAAGAGAGACACATAAAGTACAGTGCATGGTATCGTAAGTACAGTAAATATACGATCAGTGACCACTTTATTATAAACACCCACCTCATCTTTAGCCCTCAGAATAGTCTGTATTCAACGAGATGTCGAAAGCATGTGCCACATGGATGCTGGTCCACGTTTGCTAAATTACTTCCCACAGTGAACTTTGAAGAGGCCGTTCCACCTCATCCTACAAGTGTGTGTGTGTGTTATAACGGCGCATAAGCTAATGTGGCTATAATGCGCCTATTCACAGAAAAATGCTAAAATCAAAATTTAGGCATAAGCACTTGAGTTTGTCTACAGAGATATTTTAGAATTTATCATATAGTCCAATTTTTTTCAGCTAAGAGAAAAACTCGTTGATGTTTGCATCATCACCAATAATATGTTGTAATGTCATTGGTTCTCGTAGATTTCTCAGGGAAAACAGGGCGGATGATCTGTCCTGGTGATAGTGAGGGCAGTCAATCAGAATGTGTTTGACTGTTAAATTTGCTGAACAGTATGGACACTGAGGAGGATCTTCGCCTGTGAGTAAATGGAGGCGAGTCAGATATGTATGACCGATTCGTGCCCTTGAAAGCACCGCTTCTTCTCTTCGCACTTTTTTGTTGCTGGAGTGCCAAAGTTTTGGATCGTGCTTCAACTGGTAGAGTTTATTTTTGGTTTGGGTGTGCCATAGCTCTTTCCACTGCGCGACACATGCTATTTGTTTGATGTGACTGTAGTTAGATGCTGGAACCGGAACGGAGGTTAAATCAAAAGTTGATGAAATTTAATTTCCTGTCAAGGATTAATCCCAAGAATCTGATATTGTTAGTCACTGGAATGGTAAAATTTGACATCTGAAGTTCAGGATCTGTATGCATTTTTCATTGATTACAAAAGTTAATTGCAACAGTTTTCTGTTGTGATAGACGAAAGCCATTGCGCTCTGCCCACCTTTGGACTTTATTCAGGGATATCTGCAATTGCCGTTCAATGGATCTCATATTCTGGGAGTGGCAAGAAATAGAGAGATCGTTCGCATAAAGATAGGTCTCAACAGTATTTGGAAGTTCTTTTGGGATGGAATCAGTTTTAAGGGCAAAAAGGGTTGCACTCAGTACAGACCTTGTGGCATACCTTTTTCCTGTAAAAATGTCATAGAAAGCGAGTTGTGGTATCGAACTTGGAACGAACCATTCTGCAGGAAGTTCCTGATGAATATAGGCAGGTTGCCTCGTAGACCAAGAGCATGGAGGTCACTGAGAATGCCATGACGCCAGGTAGTGTCAAATGCCTTCTCTATGTCTATGGAAACCATAACAAGATGTTATATTTTTACAAAGACATTGCGAATTGCAGACTCAGCCTTGATCATGAGATCTAAGGAGGATCTGTTCTTACGAAAGCCATGCTGATTATTACTCATTAGGTGTTGCGTTTCGATGATCCAAACTAGTCGATTATAGATAATTTTTTCAGGTAATTTACCGAGGCAACTGGAGAGGGAAATTGGTCTGTAACTGTACGGACTGGTAGGATCTTTTGCAGGCTTCAAAAAGACAAGAACTGTGGCATGATGCCAAGAGCTGGGATAAATGTTTTCCAGAAATATTCGGTTATAGTAGACCAGCAGTATTTGTAAATTTTTGTCACCAAGGTTTTGTAACATGACATAACATATTCCATCTGGCCGAACGGCACTGTTGCGTGTTGTTTTAGTGGCGTGTAGAAGTTCAGAATATTGAAGAGGCTGATTATACGGAAGGAAAACTGAGGTTCGAAAGCTGATGGCTCGCTGTCCAGTCTGGGTCTTTATTTTCTGGAAATCCGGAGAATAAGTTGATGCTGCAGAAACTTGGGAAAAGGTTTTGCCCAAGGCATTTGCTATGTCCTTAGGAGCAGAGAGTTCTCTCCCATTTCATGAAAGAATTGGTAAAGGGGTGGTTGGAAATTTGCCGGAAATTTGCCTAATTTTCTTCCATATTAACCTGGATTTAGTGTTTCTATTTAGGGTAGATGAAAACCGAATCCAAGAAGAATTCTTGGATTCGGTTTGCATCTACCATAATGGGAAGTAATTTAGTCAACGTGGACCAGCATTCATGTGGCACATGCTTTCGACATCTCGTTAAATACAGACTATTCAAACCGAATCCAAGAATTCTTCTTGGATTCGGTTTGAATGAGACGTGCTTTTTCCTTAACGTCTTGTAATTGATGTAATTGATTAGCTGTTGTTGGGGATCTACGAAATAACTTCCATGCTTTATTTTTTAACTTCTTTGTTCTTGTACAGTCTTCATTCCACCAATAATTAAGGTGCTGTCGGGACTGGGGATTCGACAATGGAATTGAACCTTTAGCAGCAGATAGTAGGTGTGAGGTGATATAATCTGTGGCTTCATCTATCGATTGTGTTCGTATAAATTACTCATCCAGGGTGACAGCTGACTGAAACTTGACCCAGTTGGCTTGAGAGAACTTCCATTTCCTGCAGAGTTGAGTTAATGGTGGTTGTGCAGTGAGCAGATCACAAATAATCGCAAAATGATCACTGCCCATGGGATCGTCCACAACAGACCATTCCATGATTGGAAACAGAATAAGGGAGCATATCGAGAGATCGATTGCAGAAGTTTGTCCAGTTGGTAATTGTATGTGAGTGGGTGGACCAGTATTAAAAATGGGAAGGTTTTGCTTATCCAGAAAGGTTTCAATTTGTCGGCCATATCTAATTTAGACGATCCCCATAGGGGGGGGGAGTGGCTATTGAAATCCCCCAAGAGACACACAGGTGAAGATAACTGTATTAGCATGTTTTTTGTAGATCTTGGTAAGAGAAGGTATGTCTTGGTGGGAGATAGATTGATACTAGTGTTAACGCAATCTGGGTTATCAAACGTACGGCAACAACTTCAATTTCAGTTTTCAAAACAATTTGTTTGGTCGAAATCTTTGAGCTGACCAAGATGGCACCCTTCATGGGCGGAATTTAAAGTATTACGATCTTGTCGATAGACAGAATAGTTCTTTATGCTGGTAGAAATTTGGGCAGTTAGATAGGTTTCCTGTAGGCAGAAACCAATTGGCGAGTAGCAGTTAATTAAGTATTGAATATCAATGTTGCTCCGAAATCCTCTATGATTCCATTGTAGAATATAAGGCATTACTGGTGTTTAGTAGAAGAAGCTGTATCTGACTTTTTTTTTTTTTTTTTAATGTGACTGGTTTGTGGCGTTCAGGCCTGGTTTGTCTTTTTTTTTTTAAAGAATGGCCGACCGGTATCCATATCTTCTTCTGCATATATTTCTAAGATTGGTCTTTCCTGTCTGGACGAGTCAGTTGTATCCATAGATGTTTCTTGGATATTCTTTTTTAAATTTGAGCTTCGATTATTCGATGTAGAAGCAATTACTGGGAGAGGAGAAGAAGTAGCTGGTACTGTAAGGGCAGTATTGCTTGCCTGGTTCAACTGCTTGGGGACATTGGACTGTTTGTTGTTGAGAGAGAACAGTCCAAGCCCAATCGGAGATTGAGGTGTTAGAAGGGACTGTAACATTAATTTGGGTGGCCACTGACTGATATTTTTGCGCAACGCTGGAGTATGTACGTTTAGTAATAGTGGGAGCAATTAATTTCCTTGCTTCTTGAAAGCTTACTTTATTTTCAATCTTATATTTCAACAATTTTCTTTTCAGTTTTCCACTTGTCGGAAGTCCTAGAATCAGCAGGATGGTTGCCTTTACAGTTAGGGCAGATCATTTCTGTTGCCGAACAATCAATTTGATTGTGATCGGAGGACCCACAGTTGGGACAAACTGGGTTTCCTCTGCATGCTGTTTGAGATTGGCCATACTACTTTTGGCACTTGTAATATCTCAAGGGATTAGGAATTTAGGATCGAATGCGGCAAGAAGATAATCTGCTTTTTTGGACGAAGGTAGGTTTGGGATATTAAAAGTGAGGATAATATTCCTTGTAGGTGTGAGTGTGTTGTCCTTTTTAGTCATGATTCTTTTCACTGCAATTACATTTTGCTCCTGCAGCTCTTGACTTATCTCCTTCTCCGAAACATTCAATAGATCCCAGCTGGATATAACAACCTTAGATACATTTAGGGTTGCATGGGGAGAAACGTTTACTGGAATTCCAGCAAAGTATTTTTTGTAAGTTTTAACAGTTTGATGGAGACATCTTACCGAGAGGTTGATCTGTAAGGGAGTGCATTATGAGAAATGCAGCAAACTCTGTTGCTGAGGAATTGGTTTTAAACCTCTTGGGTTGCGACGTGTCATGTTCGGGCATGTCTATCTCTGGCCGAGAGCTTGTCGGCTCTATCACGAGGAGGCAGGAGCAGTGCCTAGTGTGACCAAGCGTAAAGTAGTAAGTGTTAGTAATAGAAATAAGAAAAATAAAGAAAGATAGCTTTTCTTTTTTGCTCTGTACAGGTAATTTTGTAACAGGAGCTGTTATTAAATAAATAAATTTCTTAAGACAGGAACATAAAATAACTATAAATCGCTTTTAGACAATCGCGCTTTAAGCACAGAGAAAACGCTCAATCACAATCGCTTGGCACACAGGGCCTCATCCTACAAGTGCTCAAGTGGACTGAGATCTGGTGGTTGGGATCTAGTAGACTGAATTTTCTTTGATGTTCCTGAAACCAGTTGCTCTAAAACTTTGGCCTTGTAATACGGCACATTATCGTGTTGGAAAAATCCATTCGCAGATGGATACAAAGCAGCCATGAAGGGATGCGCCTGGTCGGAAACAATTTCCACACGTGGACCACAAAAATATTCCTTAATATGGACAACGAAAATACTTTTCATACCATTACACCGCTACCACCAGCTTGCACCATCGTCACCTGGCAGGATTCATGGAATAATGTTGTTTTGAAATGCTACTTTGGTTACTATTGTACTGTTATTTGACTGACTGTAGCTTTTCTGTTACCTTGCACACGTCTTGTCAGCTTTCGTTGGCCTCTTCCATCCACCGATCGCCGTTGATGTGTTGTTTCATCTACGGGATCTCCGTCGAAGGGGTGGGTTGCTTCCAATCACAGGATCGCCGCAATGATGATATAGATATTTAAAGGCACAAGGGCAACTTATACGTGAGTGTGTCTATTAAAATATTTGAAAAGGTGTGTTAAAATTTAGTTTTACTTGACATCAGAAGAGTTTGTATAGAGTCTGTAGACTATAGACGAACATCTCGCCTACATTCCACTTGTTTTCCGGTAAGGGACAAGGTTCTTGGAGCTGTTCCAGAAAGGTAGTAGTGTAGTAGCAGAAAGCAAGTGTCTTTGATATGGGATACTACGTAAATTCAAAGAAAAAAAACAAAAAACAAATCCAAACTATTATATTAGGGTCACCCGGTAATTCCTTATATATACCCATGTGTGTTGTGTCTGTAAATTGCGTGTGTTCTCTGGTCGATTTGCCTGTTTTGCCGGACGAAACCCCTCAGTTTCTGGGGTAAAAATCTTGCTATCTACGCCTGAGACCAACTAACTCAGCCACGGAATGAAAAAAGCCCATTAAAGTTCCTCGCGTCATCGACAGGATTTGAACCCGGGCTTTTTCCACCCGGTGTGGAGAGTACGGTGACGATACCACCGTGCTACCTGCCCAGACACTTAGAGTCTAAAAGGACTGTTTTAACATCGTGGGTGATACTACAGCGTTTGCCCTTGTGTGTAGCACAGTTGGTAAAATCGCCGTCCTCCCTCCACACAACGGGTGAAAAAGACCTAGTTCGAGTCCCATCAATGACGTGAGGAATATCTATGGGCCTTTTTTCACAACGTGGCTGAGTTAGTCGGTTTCAGGCGAGGGAGCATGGTTTTTTCCTCCGGAAACTCGGGTTTTCGCCCATCAAACAGAAAGTCGACCACAATACACGCAATTTGCAGATAGTATATACGGATAGTATATATGGCCTTAGTTGCTGATGCTCCTAAAACAATATTACAACAACAAGTTCGAATAGCAAAGCTTAATAAACGGTACTCACCTTAGATAATCTGCTGTTGTTACATGAAGTAGGATGGAAGAATGATTTTGAGGCTTAAGCGGTTTTGAATAATTTATCATTCTCCCTTATCATAGTAGTCTTGTTAGACAGTTCCGTCAAGTATTCGCAAGCACTGACATCACACTTATATTTTCTTCATATAACAAATTAGGGTCACTATTTAATACATACAAAGAAACATATAAATACCCAATAAATGATATGAATAATATTGTATATTTAATTAAATGTCAGCAAAATTGCAATGCCTGCTACATCGGAAGCACCACCACCAAATACGGTTCCACAAAAACTTCTAACACACGGGCCTGTTACCATTATAACAGCTTTAAAACAGGACAATCCAATACCAAACTTACACTACACGTACATTCCCACAACCATACCTCTTTAGTTGATTCTGCAATTATCATCATAAAATTAAAATCTAGTTACAAAATTTTTCAATATAGAATGGTGCCGCCATCACACCAAACTAAATGTCATAAATTCGAAACTACCCTCCAACCTCTCCCCGGTCTGGAATCTCACGCACTTAAGATTCCCGCATGTCACAAAGAGCCTCACGGGAGCATAGACGTCTTTAAAACACGCGTTCTCTTCTCACTTTAGTATTGCCAACTGATGACGTTAAAAAACGAAAGTCAGTCGTTTATGACTTTTGGCTTCACCGGTTCATATTTTAAAGTTTTTAATTAATTCTTCAATGACAACCAGGGACGAAGTTGTGCATTTCTACTTCCTTGAGCATATTTTAATTCCGTATCCTTACCAATTAACTTATTTTTAAATTCTAAATTATTCAAAACCGCTGAAGCCTCAAAATCATTCTTCCATCCTACTTCATGTAACAACAGTAGATTATCTAAGGTGAGTACCGTTTATTAAGCTTTGCTATTCGAACTTGAGTCCAATCATATCAGTACTTTAAGAAATTCTATAACTTATCTAATTATTACAACAACAGTAACGAAAACAAGCGGTTTCCAAAACATTTCTAAATAAGAAATGGGAACAACTTGCTCACAGGAAAAGATGACAATGGGTGAAAGAAAAGAAAGGATGAATGATCCTGTTTATGTGGATTTTTTTTTGTCACTTTTTGTATCACTTTCTGTTCTTGTAATTACCGAACTATCCCCTCCTTCAATAGCTCCCACTCACTTATCACTCCTTTTGAGGAGTTCAATGTTATGTGGCGTCACTTTGATTGGGATTCCACTTATAGACTGAAGTCGTTTTACCATTTTTGGTGTACCTGCTGCATTTTCAAGACATCTCTGGATAACAAAGGGTGAGAGTCTGTTTACCGGCTGAGTTGATAACGAATGCATTATCAAAAATGCTGGTGGTTCTGATTTGTTCGAATCCGTTCTCATTCTTTCAAAAAGAATGAGAACGGATTCCCTTTTAAGGGTGTCAGTATGATGAGAGCCAGTGGTCACTGAAATGCTTGGAACTATTTGGTTATTGGGCTAATCACGAGAGACACAATCATACGTGAAAGCCAAGCAGGATTGCAGTTTCTGAGATACAGCTGTGCTTCTGGCATCGACTACTATGCCAGTTCGAAGCTATTTAAACCCTTTCTTGCCCATTCTCACGCGAAATTGCACGCATACAGCATTCTTATAGCTGCTCACCTGCTTTATGTCGCACAGAGGGTACATGTGATGTTGTTACTGAAGGAGCACCCCATTTTATGAAAAGAGGTGTACCTAATAAAGTGGCCTCTCAGTGAATATGTACAGTATGTATTGTATACTGTATATACTTATCTCACCGGATAATACATCTGGGTTACTTAATCTTCAGAAGATTAAGCAGATATGAAATTACTATGCAGAAGGTATGAAATTTTAGTGCTCGCGATTTAAGTTGGCAATCTTAAATCGCGGGAACTACCCAACAAATCTTAGAGCTCTTTCACTTGTATCGCCACTTCAAAGCGAAACGGCATTCAATTTTTTTCTGTTTAAAGGTATTAAAAAAAAATGAAAATTCAGTCTATTAAATTCACTTTATGAATTCACCGTCGTACAAGAAGGGGTTCATCAAAACATGATCCAGAAATCACATTCATAATGAGCATATCATATTGTGACTTTGTGTATTCGTCTGTTTTACTAAGCATCTTTATTTAATTCTTGTTTATTTTTAGTTATTTTTTGAGTCCAGAACCATTTGCCTTCTTCAACGTATATAAACGCGTCTTGTTAGAAATGGAGTAAGTGGATAACCAATTGGCTGGCTGATTGGCCACTAACAGAAACATAGTTCGATTGTCAAGGCGATAGAACTTACAGAGAAACGTTCCATCCGAGTGGCGTCAAGAAGTCCCGTGTTTTGGGAGAAAGGACGACACTGGTGTCTAGAAGAAGAAGTAATGGCACGTGTAGTGATTACTGTATCAAAAAGAAAAAAAAGGAAAAAAAAGACAATACCATCAGTGTATTTAGTTCCAAGAGCACTTTAAAAAGACAGAACTGTTAATATTAAACAAAAATGGGGAAACTTATACTTAAAATCAAAGTTTTTTGTGAATGGTCACAAGCTCACGTGCATACAATAAAAATGAAACTACTCAATTAAAACACAAAATCTACAGAACAGCAGCTTTGTATATGAGTGGGAAGACTAATATATGAACTTAACCACAAGTGTAAGAAGGTCAGAACATCAACTGCCTCTTGAAATAATCGAGAATCTCATTCTGATACCTCCTTACATTAGCTCTTTCAAGACACCCCGGCAACTAGCACAGTGCTTAAAGTCGCCGACCATTCTATACCACGGAAAAGGTCTGAGTTCGAGTTCCTGTCAGATGGAAGGATCTTTTATAAACTTCTTTCACATCGTGGCTAATCTAGTCGGTCTCGTGTTGTAGTTGAATGTTAATCCTAGCCAAGTCTTGTTTTTCATCCAGAAAAAACCACAGAACACACAGTTGAAATAAAAGGCATATCAACGTCATAGCCATATTTGCCTTAGTGCTAAATCTAAAAACAAACAGAATAACCCCCCCCCCAAAGTTATACCAGTCAGTACATCCATTCAGAGTGATGTCTGCTTTTTAGGTCCAATAGACTGATCCCTTTTCGACAATGTTATCAAATCTTGTCCAAGTCCTCCTGAGGTCAGTGCGTCAATCATTAGTTCGCTTATAATCACAATCCGTCTAAAAACAGCATGGTAGCCCATTGGCCCACGGTCAGTCTACATGCCAAAGAACCCGTTGTCTTTAATACACAACTGACAACAAAATTTATAAGCTGATATCAGTTGTCATCAAGCATTATTAACTGCGTTTTAAAAAAAAAAAAACGAGTGGTAAAATATGAGCAGAGCCCACGGCAGCACACCCTTAAATCTTCCACATAATGTCAAATATTAGTTGGAAATTATATAGGCTTTATTTGTTTATTTTTTCTTAACCCCAAAAATTCTCGAATGACATTTACATAATTTTCATCTCGCAAACGATGTAGCCTCCCAATTTCTATCTAAAAGTGAACTTCTATCCAAAAAAAAAAAAAAAAAAAAAACACTTTTCAATACTTTTAGATTTCCTCGGATCAAAGCGTGTTGTGTCCAACACAGAAAGAAAATAAATGAAAGTCTTCAAAGATGCACTTGTACTTTGAGGAATATACGGTGGCTTTGGCTGTCCGATATCTTCGAGGTGCGCTTCCTGTTGACAGTGGCGGGATATTTATGTGATTATTGCTCGACAGTGCTCGCTTTGTCGTCATTGTACTCGGTCCAACTTCGTCATTTGTATTCTCTGAAGAAACAGACTCCTATCTCTTCCAATCGTTTCTGACCTCCGGAATATTATCTGGTATGTCTGTGACAGGAATTTAAATTTGTTTGGACATTTCCTAGTTTCTTTGGTAATGCATTTGAAACACTGATTGAGGTGATCCAGTTTACTTTTACTGTGTGGGCAGTGAAAATTAGATACATGAAGCTAATCCAGCATAATTTAACTTCTCTGGCTAGCGCCAAACTAATGTTATCATCGGCTTCGAAAAAGTAAAAATAAATGATGGACAAAAGAAATCGAAAAAATATTCCTTGAAAAAAATATTTTAAAGGAATAATTTTTTATTATTGACCTTTTACAAAAATCAAGAAGGTCAAATGTTTGTTCGTTTTTACAACGAACACTTGAAATCTCCGATCCAAAATCATTCTTAGTGAATATGTCGCTTATCCCCCTGGTGGCCGAATTTAAAACATATTTTTATTGTTTAAAATAATCCTAGGTATACTGATTACATTCATAAAAAGCCGTTTTTTGATTTTATCGAGTTTTCGAGTTATTAGTTTTTAAAAGTGGGAAAGGTCTTTATAATCACTGTGTATATGAATTCAGCAACTTTATATCAGTCTCCACATTAAACAACAGATTCCTCTCTACATTTCACTTCGACATAATGTTCAAGATGGCATCAGTAGAAGTTATTAAAAAGGTGGAACAGTGATATGTAATCAAAATTTGGTGAAAGGAGGCTGGAAATCGCCTGATATTCAATGAATGTTTGCGTATTTTTCATTCGTGTTTCAGTGGTGTGATGCAATACTGTGCCTCATGTGAACTATACTGTAAATATTTAAGAACAGCAGGGAGAGAACAACAGATTATCTCTTCTCATGCTACCCGGCCACAAACAGCAGTCGCTCACGTGAACATTAACGAATTTTATTCTGGAAAACCGCCGCATTTCTCTACGTGAAATAGCAAAACTGAACATCACTTTTGGTAGTGACACGTTGAGTCTTGCAAAGGTCAAGAAAGGGTTCATTATTTTTCACGACGACGCTTGGCTCTATACTGCCACTAAGATATTACAACATTCAACGTTGGATTGAGAAATCTTCTGATCCACCTCATCTACATACAGTTTAGCTATCCTTCTTATAATTCCGACATCTTCTTCTTCATTATAAAAAACTGCGCGAAGAAAATTTCGATTCTGTACAAAAGGAAAGTAAAATAATTGATTAATTGAAAGAAGGAAATAGTTGTGGAATGGTTATTTCAGCCTTTTAGGAGCATCAGCGACTTAGACCATAATGCTACGTGTATATTTGTCTGTAAATTGCGTGTGTTCTGAGATCGATTTTCTGTTTGCTGGTCGAAAAACCCGAGTTTTTGGGAGAAAAAACCATGCTACCCTCGTCTAGTAGTTACTGAAGGTGCGATTAAACTGTCTTTTACCTTGACTTAACTAATTACTTAAATAAATTGTAATTGAATCAAAAGAACTGTCTAAAGAAAGTTGAGAGTTATTGAGACGTTTCCAAATCATAAACGAAATATATTTGGAAAAATATAAATCGATCATTATATTTGCGAAAATGACGTATAAAAGAAAGCATGTTTCGAATGGTCATTCGTGTAAAATTTTTATGAATTATATATGTTACACAAATTTTTCAAAAAAAAATTTGTAAAAAATCGTACATGAAAACCTTATGGGTGCAGTTTTCGAGTATTCATCGTAGCAAGCCTGGCACTGATGCTATGCCATGTTAAAAGTCGCTTAAATCTTTAATTTTTCTAATTTTCGTACTTAACAGCACACAATCGGCATCCTTACGTATATGAGCACGTCCTTCCTATCGCATACTACGAATGCGTCCTTCTGTTACTGAAAGGCACTGTAGTTCACGAAAAGGGTAGGTGTACCTAATAAAGCGGCCATTCAATATATATTTTTATATTAGGGTTACCAACAACAACTTCATCCACACATTTGTATTTTATCTATATGTTGAGTGTGTGCTGTGGTCGGTTTGCCTATTTTTCTGGGCAAAAAACCGGAGTTTCCGGGAAGGGAAAAACTTTGCTATCCTCACCTGCAACCCACTAATTCAGCCACGACGTAAAAAAGCCCATAAAAGTTCCTAGCGTCATTGACGAGATTTGAACCCGGGCCCTTTTCCATCCGGTGTGGAGAGGATGGTGACAAAATTACTGTGCCACCTCTAGGACACTTAGAATACTCGTATATTACCAAATCTCTCTCTCTCTCTCTCTCTCTCTCTCTCTCTCTCTCTCTCTCTCTCTCTCTCTCTCTCTCTCTCTCTCTCTCTCTCTCTCTCTCTCTCTCTCTCTAGTTGGGGACATTTCCTGTTGTGTGCGGTTTTTGAAGGAAAATGTAGTGGGTAAACTGTACTACCAAATTACCAGAGTTGTGCTGCCACCATGGATTCGATGGAGCTACTGAGAGTCTTGCATTTTGGATGGTTTGCAAAGTTGCAAAGTTTGTTGTTAAAATAATTCTAAAGACTGCTAAATAGTTGGCTGATTGGTTTTTGTACCGTGTTAGGCGTACTGCAACTTAGGCCATACTGGCCATGTATAATATGTCTGTAAATTGCGTGAGCTCTATAGTCGATTTGCTGTTTGCTGGACGAAAAACTCTAGCTTCCGGGAGAAAAAACCACGTTACTCTCGCCTGAGACCGACTAACTCAGCCAAGTGGTGAAAAAAGGCCCATAAAAATTCCTCGCATCATTGACGGGATTCAAACTTAGGTCTTTCCCATCCGATGTGAGGAGGATGGTGGTTATACTAAGTGTGCTTCCCACGAGGGCTGCCAAACAATAATCTGTTGATAAAAATCACACACTGAAGCAATTCCAATTCGAATGTGAAATTTTCACTATTATAAATGATCCCAGAACTAGGGCACATGAATTAAAATTACGGGGAATGAGATTTACACTGGATTATAGGAAGGTTTCTTTTAGCCAGCGAGTTGTTAATTACAGGAATAAGTTACCTCCGTGGGTTAGTTGAGCCGGACAGCTTGGGGAAATTCAAAGATTATCTTTATAAGTTCCTACGTGAGGGTCTGCGCGGTTAGCACAATGGTATCGTCAGCGTCCTTCCCACACCGGGTGGAAAAGGCCCCGGTTCGAATCCCGTCGATGACGCCAGGAACTTTAGTGGGCTTTTTTCACTCCGTGGCTGAGTTAGTCGGTCTGAGGCGTGGATAGCAAGGTTCCTCCCCCACAAACTGGGGTTTTTTTTCGTCCAGCAAAACAGGCAAATCGACCAGAGAACACACGTAATTTACAGACACGAATATGGGTTAATGTAGTCATTTATGGGTAACCCTAATATAATAATTTTTTTTTTTTTTTAGTTCCTACGTGAGGAGGGAAACACATAGGGTGTTTATTTTCTTTTTATTTTTATATATTTCTTTTTATTATTAATTTTAATATTTATTTTATATATTATTATTTTTGGCTAGTGTAGCGACAGTTTGTAGCTTCCCTGCACTAAAACCTAATACTGTACTAACTCAATAAAATGATTTCTAAACCTAGATAAGGTTAAGACCATTCTGGAACAAACTGTACGTTAACTAAAAATTTTTGGGATTATTTTTTGTATTCTAAAATAACGTCAATGGAGGGTGTTCGCTTGCAAGACCCAAATGTCGTTCAGCATCACGACTTCTATAAAATAACCGAGGCAACGGTCCAGCTTACCCATGGACGAAGTTGTAATGCAAAGCTATGTAGCCGAGTGGACTCAACGCTTAAAAATCGCCTAGTGGCCTTAGAAGGCCAACTCATTGACGCTAATCATGATATATTCCAACGCTACTAAGCAGCGTTTTTTCTTCTTTTTTTGTTTCCCAGTAATCCGTCCAGTAAAGACTCCAAATTAGTTGGGTCTCCAACGGCCCAACTCATAATTCAGAACATTTACAGGTCACTTGAAAGAAAGTGCCAAGAGAAAACACGCATTTAGACATTGATTAAACTATGAACAAAATCATTTATTATTTTTAGCTGAACAGGAAAAAGTTAGGGCAGTTGTCGCCTCGTAAATTTTTTTTACGTGAATATTTTCTAAAAAATAAAATGAACTAGTTGCAATTTCTAGTGCAACCTTTAGCTATCCGTTATAAACTAACCTAACTGTATAGGTTTAGCATTATAATACTAGCCCGATTGTTTTGTATTCTCTTGTGGTACCCTCCAGACAGGCATAAATAACGAACAGACAGCAAAATTCAGAAAGTTGTTTTACCTTTGAAAGGTAAAATTTCCGAGCGAACACCTCGAAGCTAGCATTAATTGTATTTTTATCCGTCTAGCAGAAAATTTGTCATTGAGAACAGAGTGAAGATGGAAAGTACACCGAGAAACTTTTAAGTGGTCAAGAGACATTCAGAGGAAAGTTACGTAGATGTCGGGTGATAGATATGCACGAGCAAAAGAGGGGGAAAAAAGAAGAAAATGGAAGAGAGCGAAGTGGTACAGGGCGTTGCAAGAAAGAAAGAAGGCAGAGGTGAATGGAGATGGATGGAGTGATAGATAGTGACAGGGAGAGAATGACACACATTACAGAGTCTTGCTTTTTGATGTCTGTGATAGATGACTCTGGACACCTGTAACTCGTGATGCTGTTCCGCACTCGACGCCACTCAATATTAATGTTCCTGCTACGTAGATAACAATAGAGAGAATCTCGCGTGCTATTCTGCATCCCCAGGATTCTTTACTATCCTGAGGTCTGGTTCCTGGTGGCCAATCATTTCCACCTCTCGGCGAATATTCCGCTGTGGTAATCAAGGTTGCTAGTGAGTCGATAGATAACTTTGCCTACTTGCTTCTCGCGAATTAAAGTCAAGAAAGAAAAAAGAAAAAAAACGGCTGGCGAAGTTAAGGCGCCTCCGACAATAGCCCATTGGAGGGAATGTGGCTATTGTGCCCGTATGACTGTCGGGTGTCAATGCCTGCTCCTCTCGTCGCTCTTGTCAAATGCTTCGCTGCTTGCCGTTATCATTTCCCGTTCGCTGGAAACTCTGCCGCGAGGTCAGCGTCAGGCATGCGGCGACACGTTCCCCCCGTGCCCTTGGTGGTGCCATGGCGGGTGAGTTATGACTATCTTGAGGAAGAAGACTACTGCTTCAGTGGACACCGGCGTCCATTTTTTTTTTTTTTTTTTTTTTTTTTTTTGTCGTAGCGTTCGCCTCAAGCTACGGCACCTGGTCCTCTTCTTTTCTCGCAGTTTTGGGCACTGGAAAATTATAGGTGGTTTAATGTATCTGGCGTTCGGGAGAGCCCCACTGCATTATTGCTTATTGTAGAATGGTGGAGGCAGCCCTGCCCCCAGGGCGGAGAAGCTCTGGGCAAGAAATAGAGTCGGAGTAATTTCCTCTTGTTGAAAGGTGTGTTTAAAGATTTGGGACATCGCAAATAACACGGGTGGACCTCGAGACGATAATGTGGCGGGTGATAAATTTAATGTTTGGTTGTGGCTGCCCCTTTTGTAGCATCGAAGTTTACTGGCTCTCTCGGCTAATCAATCAAAAGGAACTGTGGATGCACGCGGTAGTCACAATGCGCGCCTCTGAGCAAAAGCTGATAACACCACACTGCCTTGGTGGAAACACAACAATAACCATCCTGCAAGATGAAAAAAAAAAAAAAGTGGTAAATGTGCTCTGTAGCAACCTTGGCTAGTTAGCATCTTTGCTGCTTCTTTTAAGCCAGATTAAAGCCGCACCGTTAATAATTGTCCACAGAGGGCGCTTAATTTTGCAGCGAATTTGTCCATTTATAATTTATTATGAAAGATAATACACAAATTAGTGCCTTGCGCCACCTGCCGTTGCATGAAAATGAACGAAATAAATATGCAGGTCACAGACACCCCTCTCTCTTCCTCTATCAATTTCTGCAAGGAATTGGATATAATCCTATTTGGGGATTATCCAGAAAGTGGAAGGGTTGGAAGATCGATGGATCAAATACATCTCCGATTGGAAACCACATTTCTTCTGGTCATGGAAACACACAGTTCGTATCAACTTACAACAGGAAGGAAATTTCAACACAATAGATGAAATACTGGGATAGAAATTAAAGAATTTTCTAAGTACATCTTGTATAGTCAATTCCCAATGTGAATGTTGTCGTACATGCTGTGAAGATCGAAAGATTGGAACTCCTGAAAATAGAATGCAAGCCGGAAAGTGATGACTTTACTGTTCCAGTAGAGAGGCAAGTTATGCAACCAAAGGCTGCTTCCAACCGGACTGACTTCAGATGGACTCATTTTATTTCCTGGTTTGAATCAGGTTCAGCTATCGTAAGTAATACACCTAAAGTTCAGTGTTCACTGATGGAATTTTAA
The DNA here is from genome assembly GCF_048544385.1 of Mastigoproctus giganteus. NCBI lineage: Eukaryota > Metazoa > Arthropoda > Arachnida > Uropygi > Thelyphonidae > Mastigoproctus > Mastigoproctus giganteus. The sequence goes on along the minus strand of NC_143577.1, from coordinate 26,775,027 downwards.
TCAAAAGTATAATCAAAAGTATTATAGCATGGTAATAACGATACTGGTACTGTTCATCGATGTCCAAAGAACCTCGCTTACTCGAATTCAGCATATACAATAGTGAGAATGATCCAGTAAATTATAAACGTATGCTCTTTGGTAGTCACAGTCCTTTGGTTAGTGGTGGATTTACTTCCTTGTAGTGTGGAAGAGAATTTTTACTTAGGGAAAATCTCTAACTAATACTATTTTTTTTTTTTTTTCTGTAAAACTTAAATTTAATCAAGAGGACTCAATCCACTATTTTTTAAGATTTTCCAATGTGGAAGCACAGTAGAGAGCACACCGTGCAGAAAAAGCTTGGTTTCAAATCTCGTCTTGACGAGAAGAGCTTTTAGGGTGGTTTTTTTTTTTTCCCCTTGCAACGTGGTCGAGTTGGCAGGTTTCTGGTGTGGTTTTCTTGGTTTCTGTCTTCCCCGAAACTACGGTTTTTTTCATCCCGCAAGCCACCAAATAGACGTAGCGGAACGCAGTTTATAAACATAACATATTGATTCCTGCGATGTATTTAAATCCATCTAGGCGAATGATTTAGCGCGAGGGTAGTAATAAACGCATTTGAGTTTCGACCGTGGTTCGAACCCACCTGCCCATTAACTAGAGTAATAATTGTATCGTTCTCAAAATGATTAGTTGTTTGGTTTGGTATTTGGATTTTAGGAGCATTAGCAACTAAGGCCATATTGCTCCGGGATATGCGGTGGTCATTCCCTGACCTTTCCGCATCCTCCGTATTTGGTGGTGACGGGCTCGAACCCCGGTCTAATCAAGAAGCGTGTGCTACGCACTGCTGCTCCTTCCCACCTGGCTACGGAGGCGCCTTGATTAGTTGTAAAGTCCTCTAACTTGGTAGTCGTGTCGGAGTATAAACAACTTTTTTTGTATCAGTTACCTGGTCACAAATTCGAAAAACAACCCAAGCGCATAAGTTCGAGTAATAAACTTACAGGTGACCAAAGGAAAGTCCAGGACCAACACATTATTCTCAAAATTTGATCATCGGCAGTGAATGACCTACAGCCTACGACCCGATGTCGATGTCAAGCTAATGTTCGAAAGACAACCAGTTACTATGGCAACCATTATGCCCTTGGGGTGAAAATCGAATCTATCGTTCCACACATTCTTTCTATACAGCATGATAACATTTTGTTTGAGCATCCATCTTTCTCTTTCTCTCTTTCTCCCTCTTTCTCTTTCATGCCCCGGTGCAGAAAAAATGTTTTGGGTGACAATTTATCTCCTGAATAAATTCCCTTTTATTCGTAGGTCATCTTTATATTCTAAACATATGCGCGTCTGTGGTTTTCACCAGTTGCTGAATGCGTTTGAATGACATTGAAAGAGTTGTTGCTGCACTTACAGAAATATTTTATTTATTTTTATTTTTTTGCCTTCTTTCACTATACCTAATGGTCTGAAAAGGTCAATATCTTTATATTTCTAGTTTACCTCCATTCATTGCAACATGTGGGTGTGATGCGATCTAATACTCCTACTAAACATGTTGGGTCTTTCGAAAAATAAGAAATAAAAAAAAAAAAAAAGCGTTGTCACCGTTTCTGAAAGTCATTGCAGAGCTCTATAAAGTAAAATCAGGGGTACTCATCAGCTCTGTGACAGCCATTTAAATGGCTAGAACATTCACGTGGCTACTCAATTTTCGTTTGTAAAGAGGAAACAGATCTCCACAGTTACGGGGAAGGATAAAGCAAAACGCTAATTTGAGCAACTTGCACCTAAGTTGAGAAGTAAATCTATTTCTTTTATGACCAAGATTTAGGACTTCTTTTCAATAGATATTTCTTACTAACACTCATATTTCCAAAACATCGGCCACCTCTAAACTGGGATTTCTCAGAACTTTTAAGGAGTTTGTTAATTCACAGTTCATTGTAACGTCTTTTGAAACTTTTATATTCCCAATGTTCATCCTTCATTGGTAACACAGTTGGTATAATTACTAGGTGAAACAAAGACCTCAGTTCGAATCCCGTCGATGACGTGACAATTTCTATGGGCCTTTTTCACAACATGGCTGAGTTAGACGATCTCAAGCGAGGATAGCATGGATTTTTCTCCCGAAAATTCAGGTTTTTCGTCCAGAAAACAACAAATTGTCCGCAGAACACAGAATTTACTGACATAACATACAAGGCACAATATGAACTAAGTTGCTGATGCTACTAAGACCCTACAACAACTCACAGTGTTCCATTATGCTTATCCGATGTGAAATGTTTTTGTGTCTAATAAAATTTAAAACAGAAATCCACTTTTTAATATATATATATATATATATATATATATACCTTCAGGATTTGTGAAAATGAACTGTACCTAACATCCATGTATATCTACTTGCCTCTGCGTTAACTCTGGAAATAAGCAGATAACGAAATACAGCAGATAGGTCGAATGTTTGAGCATAGCGACTTCCAGTGGTGAGTTATCATAGGATAGGTTGTAGGGTTCAGGGGTAGCAGAGAGGGAACATGCCCCCCTTAACCAAACTTTTGAAATTAAAGAAACAGAACGCAGGAGGCGTTCTAAAAAAAACTCAAAAGCTGTTCGCCATGCCCCCCCCCCTTACGATGTTACCTGGACCTGGTTGCCATGCCCCCCTTATGATGATACCTGGATACGCCACTGGTAGGGTTTTAGGCGCATCAGCAACTTAGGCCATATTGCGCTGTATGAAATGTCTGTAAATTGCCTGTGTTCTGTGATCGATATGCTGTTTTACTGGATGAAAAACCCGAGGACAACCATGCTACCCACGCCTGAGACTGACTAACTCAGCCACGTTGTGAAAAAGATCCATAAAAATTCCTCTCATCATTGACGAGATTCAAACTCAGGTCTTTTCCACCGGGTTTAGGGAAGACGATGATTATATCAAATGTACTACCAACGGCAGCCCATCACAGGATGCCATATTAGCTATTGTTGTTGTTGTTGTAATTGGTTTTTAGGAGCATCAGCAACTAAGGCCATATTGTTCCGTGTATACTGACTGTAAATTGCGTATGTTCTGTGGTCGATTTTCTGTTTGCTGGACGAAACACCCGAGTTTCCGGGAGAAAAAACCATGCTACTCTCTTCTGAGACCAACTAACTCAGCCCCGTTGCAAGAAAGGCCCATAAAAATTCCTCTAACTGGGGTATTTTCCGCCCGGTGTAGGGAGGACGGCAATCCTACCAACTGTGCTACCCACGAAGGCCCCACTATTAGCAATTAATAGGTTTGTGCCATTATAGCAAAACTGCATCATCGTAAGTCAAACATTATGGTCTGTGCGGGTAGCAGTGGATATAATCGCCGTCCTCCCCCACACCGGGTGGAAAACTTCCTGATTTTGAATCCCGTCGGCATTCTGCCGATCTGAGGCGTTCCAGGGCGCTTTCCCACCACACGTAGTCGAAGTTCCCCTCAAAATCAATGAACAAGGCCATTTCGTACTTGCAATTGGACATCTCCAGGTGCAGGACCAGGTCTGAGAGGGCCTCCTCACAAGGCCTACCTGGGGTAAATCCATATTGTGCAGGCGAGTTCAGATTCCGAGAAAGAAACAGATTTGTAATGCGCAGAGCTATTAACCAGTCTAGGATTTTTCCCAAGTTAGCCAGAAGTGCTATGGGTCTGAAGGTTCTCGGTTCTGTAATTAGTTTATTTGGCTTAGCGATGAGACGGAGTAGTGCAGTGTTCCAGCTTTGTGGGAAACAAGAGTGAGAGAGATTTGTTGTATAACAGTACCAGGAGCTCAGGTTTAATTTTATGTAGTGTAATGATGAAAGCATATTCCACCATGTCTAGTCCTGAGCATTTTTCTATGTTAATCTTCTTAAGAACTACTTCAAGTCCCTGTTTTGTGAAGGGGGTCAGTTTGCACTGACGTTTGGTATTTTTCATTGTCTCTTCTGATTGTACTGGGTTCTGGAAGGTTTTCCAGGGGGTTATCATCAGGAAAGAGTTTGTTGAGAATGGTGTTGATTGAGTCAGCCCAGTTAGAGGTTTCCTGTTGATCAGATTTGATGGTTCCAAAGATGTCAGTTGCGAGAGTCTTGTCTCGTGCTGACTTGTATAGTAATCCCCATGGATTCGCATTACCTGATTCATTTACAAAGTTGGACCAGGTCTCTTTCTTTCTTTTTGCTATTTCCCTGGTATATGTATTTTTCTTATTTATATAGTCTGAATAGAGCCGGGTGAAATCAGGAGGTGGCCAATCTCTGTGGGTCTGATATTATTTTCGCGCTCTGTGGACATCTCTCCTTAGATTGGCCAATTCTGTTGTCCACTAAGCACAGGGTCTGGTGCAACCTCTCTTCTTACTTGCCGACTTGTAGGATGCCTTGGTTATGGCGATTTGGATGGTATCTACCAGTTCTTCAGGCGAAAGCACTGTGAGATGGGAAGAGTCTGATTCCGGAAAGTCCTGTTTAATGGATTCTTCAAATGTTGCCCAATCTACCTTTTTCATGGAGAATTGGACAAAGCCAGGCTGTTGTTCATGGAGAGGGGCTGGCGGTTGGTTATTAGTAATGTGGAAATATATGACCCTGTGGTCACTAAGCGTCCAGTCTGGAATGGTTGTCCAGTTCTGTATGTGTTCGGAGATCATTGGTAGTAATGGTTACATCATTTTACTGTTCTATTGAACTGCAATATGTAGGTAGTTGGTTTGGTAGATTCTGGATGGTTAGCTTCCTGGTGAGGATAAGATCTTCCAGCAATAGTCCTCGGGGACCAGGAACTGGGCTGTGCCAGAAATGGACTTTGCATTAACGTCAGCCATAGTTAGGATGTTCTTTGAGCCTAAAAAGTCTAATGCATGGCCAAAAGAGTTAAGGGATTCCTCGAACTGTCCAGAGGGTGGACAGTACAGGGATATTAAGTAGATGGACACTGAGTTGTGCCTGATTTGAATGTAGGTTTCAAACCTCGTGCAGAGCCCAGGAACCACCAGGACATCCAGTTTCTCGTTTAGAACAATTATACAAGTTTTTGGGTCTGTATTGGTTGGCTGTATGATTCTTGCTTGGGTTGAGTACCCTGTGATTTTATGGGTATTGCTAGCGGGGATTTTGGTTGCATATGGCTCCTGAATTTCAATAATATCAATCTTATCTTCAGCTGCTTTTTGTATTTCATCCGCCACTGCGCGTGATCGTTGTCCATTAATTTGCATGACCCTAAATGATTGGGATATTCTGTTTAGATTGTTATTTGGTTGATTGGTGAGCTGAATATCGGAGTTTGATGGTCAGCCGACTGGAGACTAGGACAGAGAGTGTTTCAGCCATCCGCAGTCCTAAGTCGTGCCAGTTCTAGTGCTTTTGGTATTCCGGGCAGGCTGCATCTCAACAGAATGGTCACGTCGTTTTCCTTTGCAATTAATACAGCTGGCTGCTCATCCTTGCTCGGGCATTCGGCATGCACAGTGACCATATGTAGGTGATGTGTGGGTTCAATGCATTGAAATATGTCCAAACCCCAGGCAAAGGAAACATTTTGTCACCGCAGTGAAGGGACTAAATTTATGGGAGTTGCACCCAAGAAAAATCCTGTCAAGAGACACCAAGCTCCGGAACAGGTTTGGTGGCAGTATGATGATTTGGTGCGTTACTGATCCCTGTTCAGCTCTGATATTAAACCTAACTATGATTTCACTCCTAACCTCTTCAATGGTATGTCCAAAATCGGCAAGATTCTTGAGGAACAGATCCTCTAACATTTCTTCATTGGTGAGGTCTCTCGGTATACTGTACAAAACAACGGACGGGTTTGCTAGTTTTGGGAAAGTTGAAGATATTCCTGAAGATTGCTGGCTGCTGAGATGGTCACTAAATCATCTTTGAAGATCGTCTCCAGTAAGACTCCATGGTTCCGGATGGGCCTAAACGTTTTGACTTTCAAAGTCTTAAAATCTGTCTTCAGATTTTAAGACCCTGATTTCTCCACTGGTCTTCAGTTCATATCCCTCCGAGGTGCGTGGGAGAAGAATGTGCTGTGATTTCAAGTTATCTCCTTTTGTTAGTTGCATTTTGTTGATGGGTCTAGGCTGTGGGATAGATTTTTTGAGTCTTGCAACACTTGCGTAGGTTTTAACAGGGGCTGGGCTGGGACTAGGATCTTTCTCCAGTTCCACGTTTTTTTCTTGCGGTAGAAGAAGCCTAAAAAACGTGCCAGAACTTTCTCAAGTATTGTCGTCCTTGATTTTAGCTCTTCATTTACTACCTTGAGCTTCTCGTTATCAATAAGGAGAGCAGTCGTGATCGTCTCTAGGCTGGCCCATAGCTTTTGTATATAATTTCCTGCGGCCTTAGTGAATCTGTTAATATCATTGTTAAGAAATGTGATGATATTTTTATGGAGTACTGAAATAATCTGATGGATTGAAGTTGATTCGGTCTCATTCCTTGTATATTGGAGCTTGGAAGAGCCGGAATTGCCAGCCTGCTAGTAGCAGGAATTCCTGAGGCAGTGGTTTGATCAAGCGAGGATGATGGTGGAAGGTAAGTTGGTGCATTGGAAACAGATGTTATAGTTCGTATTGCCATGGGGCAGGACATCAGCCTGGGCATTTGAGGAGGAGGGAAAGAAAGCAGCTGTATGTGGAGTAGCTGGGGGTGGTGAGGAGGCAGGCCAGGCAAGTGATTCCAGGATGGAGGCTGCTACGGGGTTGAGATGCTGAAATCTAGTTTGGAGGAAATTGACTGTTCAGGATCCCCCGATGGCGACCTGTTATGTTCACCAACTGGGGATGGAGAGGAGTGTAGAGGACGGTTCTTAGATCTTCTCTTGCTTTTCTTTTTTCTGGGTGAAGCTCTGCTGATTGATTTAAGAGGAGGAAGGTTAGGATCCTCCTGTTCCTCCTCTGGAGAGGAACTAGAATCTTCTCTCGAGCTCAGAGTTGGCACCTGCATTTTTTAATGTCCGATTAAAAAAACAGCAATTTTAGAGATACGTCTAAATTTTACCGGTCTACCAAAAAAGTCTACTGAAAAGTTAGTTACAGCTGTAGTTGGTATGGGTTCAAACTTCTGCCTCCAGGGGGTGCCGAAGGGACGAATTTGCATGTAGTGTTCTTGAGCGTCAGTAGTTCTGTGGCGTCACCAAGTCGTCATGTGTATCAATGCACAGTAAAGAAAAAAACAAAAAGTTCACAACACAAATTAATTATTCAAATTGTAAGTCAGAAGCGTGCACATAGTGTGCATAGTGTTGGGGGAAAGGCACCTCAGGTGGTTTCCCACATCTGCACCATATAAACTCTGTGGAGACAGACAGTATCGCTGTTGTTGTTATTGGGTTTAAAGACACAAGGGCTACTGAGGCCAAATTGTGTCTATTCATTGTTTAATTGCATGACCCTATCTTTATAGTTGTTAAATTATATACTTTTGTATAGGCCAATACATTTTAAGTATATTAAAAGTTCTTCAATATTTGCATCGTTTCCTAGGATATGAGATAAATCATGTGATACATTAAGCCTGGAAACTGATTGAAAAGTGTTTGACCAGATGATTGAATGTAAGGGACAATCGAGCAAAAAATGGCGGACCGTAAGCTGACTGTTACAGGATGAGCAATGAGGTGGGCTTTCTCCCAATAACAAGTAGAGATGGGTATGGTGCGTATGTCCAATTCTTAGCCTTGCCAACACCACTTCCTCACGTCTGTTTAGTCGGAAGCAAGAGAGCCACAGCTTTGGTTCTTGTTTTATTTGGTAAAGTTTGCTGTTAGTATTCCTTTTCTATATCTGTGACCAGTTGTCGTAACATGCTTTACGAATAACAGGCTTGTAGTCAGTGTATGGAACCCGAGGATGTTGTGAGAGAGTGAGTTGAGGATGTTTAGCGGCAAAGTCCGCACTTTCATTTCCCGGAATGCCAGAATGGCCAGGGATCCAGCAAAAGCTGATTGACTGATTGGACACGCTACAGGAGAATAGCTGGGAATGAATCTCTTTCAATGTAGGATGAAAAGAGGAGAAATTCTTCCTTATGGCATAGATAGCACTGAGGGAATCCGTGTAAATTATTGCGGATGAGATAGAAAGTTCAATAATCTTACTAAGTGCTAACTTGATGGCATAAAGTTCAGTAGTGAAGACACTGCATGATAAAGGTAGTGTGGCTGAAATTGTACATGAAGTACCTACCATACTGTCAGTTTTTGATCCGTCGGTATATATTTTACAGGCATGGGAGTTAGGAGTAACATGAGTTGAGTGCAACTGTCTGATGTTATTGGGAGGTATGACATTCTTCCCCCACTGGAGAAAATGTGTATCATGGGAGGCACAAACATACTTCCAAGGTGGAACAGGTGCAGTTGTGTTCTGAAAAATATCAGCTAAATCAATATTCCAACTCTGAATAAGATCTTTGATCTTGAGTGAGGCAGGTCGATTTTCATGTGGCTTATTCTCATAAAAAGAATCTCACCGAGTGTGATAAAGATACTCCCAACTGGGGTGCGATGGAAGACTCTGGATCTTAGAAGCATAGAAAAGCAATAATGTGTTTTTACGAAGATGTAATGAAGGCTCTTGGGCTTAAAGACTTTGCATGGGAGACGTCCTGAATGCTCCCAGAGCAGTCCTCAGGGCACTGTGCTAGATGACATTTAGCTGATCTAATGTGCTTTTCCTAGCTGAGTCATATACGGGAGAACCATAATCTAAGCGTGAACGGATCAGAGATTTGTAGAGGTGGAGTAAGGAGTACCGATCAGCTCCCCCAGTATCGCTGTGAAAGCCAGAAAGTGTTATGTGTTGTAAATTAAGTATTGTGCTGGGTTCTGTTGGGTGTCCTGGCTTTTGGACACAGGGCCCCTGGTGGGATCCACGTTGCCCGCAAACACCACTAGGAGGTAGCCAGGCTGCCCATAATTCTCTGGCTAGTCTCCTCCAGGTCGCCTGAGCTTCCTGAAAAGAGACCAAGTAAAAAAAAAAAAAAAAACCAGAAGCGTGCAATGAATTTAAAGCGGGCCGTGTTGATATTCAAGATCGACATTGGGCGGGCAGGCCTGATGTCATGGCCACAGTGTTCTGGGATCGCAAAGGCGTTCTGTTGGTGGATTTCTTGCCGAAGGGAGGAACAATCAATGTATGTTGGAAAAACTGAAAGCCAACATTCGACGCAAACGACCAGGACTCCTGACAAGCAGGTGATTTTGTTGCATGACAACGCATCTCCACACAGTGCCCACACCACTCGTGAATGGTTGCGCCGTATTCGTTGGGAAATTCTGTCACCCCCCCCCCCCACTACAGCCCAGACTTAGCGCCTTCAGACTTCCATTTGCTCGAAAAAAAACACCTTTCAGGAAAGCATTTCACCACGGATGAGGAAGTTCATCGGCAGTGCGATGTTGGTTACTGCGTGTGGGCACGGACTTCTTCAGTACTCGTATCGATAAACTGATCCATTGTTGGGACAAGTGCATCAATGAAACTGGAGACTTTGTGGAGAAGTAGTGCGTGTTCACATATTTCTGTTCACTTATTTCTTGGTGTGTAATTTCAACTTCGTATTATTAAACATCATCGAGAGAAAAAATGTGAGAGTAGTTACCTCCCTCCCAGTTTTTTATTCTCACCACACCTCCCTTATTTGAGATACCAAAATTTGCAAACATATTCAGAAGATTCAGTTTTGGGAGATCTTTCATCTCCTCCGGCCCCCTTCCTCACTTCTCCCCCTGGAGAAGCAAGCCTCTCTTGTTAAGAACCCCTGCCTAAATCAACCATTCACGAAGGAGACGTCAAGGGTTTCACGCAAGCAGAATTCCGTACATCAACAAACACTTTCCAGTGTTTTTTGGTGTCTGTTTAACAGTGTTTTTTGGCGTCTGTTTGTGTACAGCATTTATCTCAAAAGTAAATAAAATCAATTCAAATTTGAGTTTTGCCACCTGATACAATTGAACGAAAGTCCAGCATCTCATTTACTTATAAATTAAATTTGCTTCATTGTTAAACGTATTTATAATTATGTAATAACTAATTAAACATATTATTAAATATATTTAAATATTAATAATTAAAATATTTAGCTATCTTCCAGTTGTGTGATAATAAAACATGAATATTGAAAGCAATATTCATGTTTGTGAAATTATGACAAGCCAATAATAATAATAATATTAATTTTAAATGGCATTTTAGGCAAAAGCTCACGTGAATTGTGGTTTAGCCCAACTACATTCCCAAAAATGAAAACAGAGCAATTTTATATTACGTGTGTGTGTGTGTCTTAAGCAAACATAAACTTCCAACCCAATTCTTGCTTGCAGGGTGGTTAGAGACAAACAATTACATATTGAAGACGCTCAAGATGGCAAATGTGTTGAATTTAAGAGCTTTGAGGCTTGCGATAGAGTTGTCGTGAGTTAATGGCAAAATCGAGCCATCGAGATTTCTTGGAAGACATTGCAAAACGACCTTGCCACAATAGCAAATGGGCAGCAGATAAGAAAACAGTTGAAGGAAAGTTTGTGGAGCTGTCATTAGGCAGGTAGCCCTGCTATGACATTAAGATCTAGACGGAAGATAGGTTTACAGGCCTCCGCGAGCAGAAAGCCATGAACAGCTTGGAGGAGAGTTGGCAACAAATCGCACCACTGAAACGCTTTTAATGTTCTTGATAACCATACAGAATGCGTAAAAGTAGGAGAGTTTAATAGAGTGGTAACTTCTCTAGAGGGCGTAACTGATGCAGCAGATATTTGTCTGGTGTATTCCGGATAAAAAATCACTTTTTTTGAAGTGACTTTAAAACATGAGCTGCACTTACTGGGTAAAGGAGGCTTCTATTATTCGCCTGGACTTCGTTAATATCCTCAGAAATTCGACCCTAAGATGTTATTTATGCTAACCGCTCCTTTGGTCATGTGATTCCGTTGGCCTGGGTCATATTTTTGTGCAATCTCTGACGTCCAGCAAGAGGCGGACTTAAGAGATTGAAAGATATGGGACTTAAGATCTCCAATTTAATTCTAGCTATTCAAAGGGAGTCGGTTAAAATACGCTCCCGGCAGTTGGGTTTACTTAGACTCAACTCCCATTATATTGGGAGTTGAGTCTTTAAGGAGTGATCAGCCTGGTTCTCTTCATTTTTTGTAATTATCTTTGAGGTTGTAAACTAGAATTTTTGTTGAATGTTAAGGATATATCTAATGTTCAACAACACCTGATGGATGCTTTCGAACAGCGATAACATGGACCCATTGAAAGATTTCGGTATATTTCAGGAGTGTTAATTAATTTAATATTTTTTTCTTTTCTGTATTTAATAGAAATTAAAAGTAAAGAACTATTTATTTTGTTGCCAATTAATTATTAATTAGTTATAAAATCCTCCTGGATTTTAATAACAATTTAAAGGTAATATTTTTCACTTTCTGCTGTTAAATATAATAAGCAAATAGTAATAACCGTAATTCATATATCTAATAAACTGATAAAAAAATCTAAATTCATCAAAAGCAACCATTTTCATATTCGCGAACCGAGAATTTCATCCCTGTTCATCCGCCATATTGCCCAATTCATTCCTTCAATCAGCGCATGGCAACTAACACTGTCCAGTACTTCAGTTGTAATATACAGTAACTAATATGTGATACGTGTGAAAAACGAAATAACAACTGACACTGAAGGATTTCTGGTGATCTGATTTTAATACTATTTGGGATGGCTCCACAAAGAAAGCTTTGTGAATTCATCCCAAGAAAGAGCTAAATTTAAAATATAAATCCGTTGAAAATCCGTCCACTGGAAGATTAGTTATTACATGCGGACGGACGGACATGGTGAAGACAATAAGTACTATACGCACATATGTTAGCGCACCTAAAAATATTAGGATACTGTACTGGAAAATATAAAATAGTTAAAAAAAAAAAAAGTCTACACAGTGTAAAATTCACTGCACTCGAGTGTCCAATGAATTTCATAACTTAAAAATGTGAAGAACTCGCTGAGAATGTTCTTTCACCTCGTATTTTAATTATTATTGTTGTAATTATTTGGTATCTGAAATCATATTACTGTGTGTGTGTGTGTGTGTGTGTGTGTGTGTGTCGCCTGAGGTTGGGTAACTGTAGCCCCTTTAAAGAGTCCTTAAGTGTTTCTCCAGTGTCTTACGTGAATCTAAATGGGATTAATCGAATCAACCATTCGTGCAACAGTATCTGGTCTTTTTCTATTCTGTATGGCTGAGGACGGTACTTGCCAGGACTGTTTTCTGCGAATTCATTTGATAAGTTCTTTTAGAAATGTCCAATTGGATGTAGCATTTGCTGTATTTTCAACTTTCAGAAAATGCGCAAGAATGCCATGGCAGCCCTAGAAAACAGTGCTTTGCACTAGTTTATATTAGTGGAAAGTGCAGTGGTATCTAGGGTAATGAGTCTATGGTTTGGCTTTGGATAGGGGGTATCCTTTTTTGTTAAACTGTGTTATAACAATTGAAGAAACGTTTAACGTTTCTTACAATATTTCAGATGAGAGTGACACGCTAGGTGATGACGTAATATTGCATCAGCTGTTACTTTCAGCTATATAAGCACATTCTGCAAGAGTTGCAGTCATTCCTTGCTTGTGTCAGGATGGCGAGTTACGTGCAGTTGACGCCACGAAAAAAGAGTGCTATTGTTGCTTTACATGAGGAAGGATGTTCTTCCCGTCATATTGCGTATAGAGTGTCTTGTAATCAGTCGACAGTGAGTAGATTTCTTTCCAAACTCAAGAATACTGGTTCTCCTGATAGGAAAAAAAGAACCAGATGCAAACGAGTCTCTATTCCAGAACAGGACTGTGTTTTGAAGCGCTTATGGCTTAAAAACCATAAAGCTTCTTCGTCTGAGCTGAAAAGAGAATGGGAAGAACATACAGGAGTGGTAGCAAGTGCAGTAACAGTCAGAAGATGCCTCTTCAAAAATGGACTTGCAGCCCGTCGTCCTAAGAAGAAACCACTTCTCATACAAAAAATGAAAAAGGCCCTATTAATTTGGTGTAAGGAGCATGGCAAATGGACCCCCGAGCAGTGGAAGTCAGTTATTTTCTTGGATGAGAAGAAATTCAACCTGCATGGCTCTGATGGGAGACAAACGATTCGCCGTAGACGTGGTGAAGAATACTACCCAGACTGTATGGTGTCTATAGTGAAATTCCCTACCAGCCAAATGAAAAGGGGGTACATTTCGTATCGCGGAGTAGGTCACGTGCAGTTTATAAAAGGTTCCGTAAATGCCAATGGATACCTGGCTATATTGGAAGGGAAATTGCTGCCAACTATTAGAGACCATTTCAACCTGCCAAGTAACTGCATCTTTCAGCGACGACTCTGCTCCTTGTCATCGGGCGAAAAGTGTAAGTAGGCACTTCTGTAGTTACTTTAGCTTTATTTCTGCATTAGAGGTTCGACAGTAATGTGCTTACATTTGTTACAGGTGAAAAAATGGTTGGAAGAACGGTCCATTACTCACTGAACGGTTCATACTCACTGTCGACTGATTTCAAGACTCAATAAGCAATATGACGGGAAGAACATCCTTGCTCGCGTAGCTGGCCAGGAAACAGCCCGGACCAGAATCCTATAGAGAACTGTTGCCATCGTGTGGAATCTGCAGTTGCCAGAAAGAAACCAAAGACTCTTCGTGAACTTCAGGAAGCCATAATTGGTGTTTGGAACCACGAACTATCAGTTGATTATCTTCAGAAATTGATCTTTTCAATGCCTCTACGGTGTGCTGCTGTCATCAGAGCCACAGGCGGTTCAACTAAATATTAGTTTGTACTTGGTGAACTTTTCATTTTGTTTTCCATTTAGAATGATAAACTGAAGCAAATTGAGGGCTTCTGATAACATTTCAGCCATAATTGTCTTGTTTACCAAAACTGTTGTACCAAAACGGTTGCAAATGCTCATTTTGAAATATTTTGAGAGCACCTGTCAAATATTACTTCGCTTTGCCTTAACTATTAATAAATATCTTTTGTTTATATTTCTATTTGTGATGCTAGTCATTAATGTAACATACCATCGCGAAAAAAAGGGTTAGAAATGTGCAATTCGTGGGTGATGCACTTTATTTGAACACCAGTGTATATTGATTAACATGCTAAAAACGTTTTTAGCATACGACTTAAGTTTTCGAGTTTTCCATTTTTAAAAGTGAGAAATAACTTTATAACCACCTTGTACAGAATGTATCTAGAAAGTCGTACAATTTATATGGCCCTCATGGTTAACATTGTTGGTATAATCATCGTCCTCCCTTCACCCAGTGGTGAAGACCTGAGTTCAAATCCGTTAATGACGCGAGGAAGTTATATGAGTTCTTTTTACAAAGTCGCTGAGGTAGTCCGTCTCAGGCGAGGTTAGCTTGGTTTTTTCTCCCGGAAAATGAACATTCTACATATAAATTAGAAAACAAATATGCAAATAGTACAATTTTTCAAGAATTAACATTAATGAATATACATACATACATATTTCTTTAAAAAGCTTAAGTTTTTATGTCAGTTAAAAACATCTATATAAGCTCAGAAAGGTTAATTTTGGAGTTAATTCCAAATCTTTGCAATACTTTTAATAAATAATTTTTTAAGGCACAATGAATGAAGCTGATTTTCTATTCCTTTTGAGAAGTATTTTATCAGGTTCATACAAAAAAAGAAACAAGAAAATAAAAGCACTATCACTAATGTCGGAATATGTTTGTAATAATGAATTCCATCTTAGCTATTACTTGAGGTTCCCAAAACGAGTAAAATTGGTAGGAGCGATGTAATGCGACATAAGAAAGATTAGCGGACCAAGCCGAAACAAGAGAAGGCAGGCAAAGTCTCTGAGCAGTAAATAACCTCGCACTGGAGTAGCCGGACTATTTACAACCCACTCAAGTGCCGCTAAACTGCAGCTAATTTTCCACATTGGTTTCACTAAGGATACCCGAGAGTCGAATCTGTACAGCGCATGGAATCATAAGGCTCTCTTATACCATCTACAGTAGTGCTGCCCTCTATAATCACCACTAATGTAGTGAGAAATTTTCTTCTATTAATTTGATAGTTTAAAACATTACAATCGTAGATCGTATCGATAACGAGGCCAACGAATCGTACATCCGGGCGTCTTTTCATTAGGATAAGGTAGGATAAGGTCCGAGTCCAAAGACAGTTTGTGATAAGAGTGACTTTGAGGTGCAGTCACAGGATCAAATAACATAAAAAAAGATCACGTGTAAAGTTATATGCTAACTTCCAAACTTTGACTTTTAAAAGTTGTTTTCTTTGTCCTAATGGCCGACCAAATTTCCCATAAAGTTACCTTTATTATGGGCACCGAATCTCCAGAGATTAATACATGAAACTTGAACAAATTATACTCAATCGATGGTTTTTAAGGGTTACATGCTTTCTGTAATGGACGAAAGACTCAGGTGTTGCGTATTAAACGTGCTACATCCCATCTCGTCCGTAAGTGAAGGCGGCATTCTCCGGGAACACCTCCTCTTTCCCTTCTGTCTTCAGAAGTTGGGTTTTTTTTTTTCATTTTCGTGGCATTCAATAGAGAAAATTGATTTCCATGACGGAAAGAATATAAAAGTGTTGGCTACAACGCTCTGCAGTACTGCTACTAAATTAAATAAAGTTCAAAGGGATACAAGTCACAAAGTGAGTGAGTGAGGCGAAGATAGAGGGGGTTGTAGAAAGAGTTCTTTTCCAACAACTTCACTTGATAAGTAAAAGTACCTCGATAGGAAGTCGGCGAGGTTTTTCGGTTTTATCTAATGATGCCAGGGGAGAATAAGAGAGGAAAAAAAAATATTTTCAAGCAAAAGAGGGGAAAGGGGTGTCGCTACGGCAACTGAAACAAGTGGCAGCCGCTATCATTTGTCGACAAGAGGGTTGGTATAGAGTGCGGGAAAAGCGGGAAGTAAAAACACTTCTAGCATTGACAGTAAAACTTTTACGACCAGTAAAATTAATAGACCATGAAGCCGTAAAAATCATAACCCATTGGTGTCGTTCTGTCCAAGTGTGACTGCCGGAGAGCAATGACGGGGAAATGCGAGCGAGAAACGCGCATCGAAGGGATCTGTTCGCGTGGAAAGGAATGCTCACCAAGTCTCGTTAAAATTCATCGCATTAATCTGGAACTGTAATCAAATTCAAATTACTTTTTTTTTCTCTCTTTTCGATGCCACTATCAACTGATGATGACAGGGGGGGTTTTTGTCTGCACCCCGCTCTCGGCAGGCCGTGAAAAAGATGTCATTGTGAGGGACAGGAGACATCGTCCCCACAGGGGTGGTAATAAGGGAAGACACTGGGAAAGGACACAACGATTGGCGTGTAAATGATGTGAAGACAAGACGCATGCTTGACAGGTTTTCGTTCGGTCGCTTGACGTGGGTCGTCATGGCGGCAAGAATAAATGACACGTCTGTTTCAGAGATTGTCACTCTTTAACTCTTGGGGTGGGTTTGCTGCACTTGCACACAGACACGAAGAAGGCGGTGTGGTCCGCGGAGATGTAGAACTTACGAAAATTAAGATTCTTCTCGGTAGCTGATATATTGGTACTGGCGTTTACCAAGGCAGCTCGACACCCATCCACCCACCCCACCCATCCACAAACACAGTTTATGTGCGTATGTGCCAACTAACTCCGACACATAAGAGTTTTATTGCGCATTAATATAAAAAGTGGGATGGTCTGTTTGAATGGTTAAACTGCTCCTGTTTTCCTCTGGATGTTGTTCTAAATACCTCATCCAATTATAACTCTAATAACAAAACCTATTATTATAAGGCTGGGTGGGAGTGAGGCAGAAGAATGTCCATCGGAGACTGGACTTGGACAACAGATAACATTATGTAAATGTATATTAGTATCTGTCTAATCCCTCTTTGGTAGTAGTTTGATCAACTGGTCAATCATTCCCTGGCAAATTTCCTAATAGGCAATCCACTCTTATCAAGTTTAAGAATATGCCACCTGATTCAGGTCATTTCCGAGAGAGGACATAACTCAAGCATCAGCTTATTCATACGTATAGACTACAGCAGTTTTTGGGCTAGAGCTTCAACTACGGGGAGGTTCACTAAACGGACAAGTTAGCGCCATTGCATCGTGTTTGTAAGTAGTGAACAACAGAAGTAGATAAATTGGCATCATTTTAATTGCATCTCATATTGTGAAAACCATCACAAGTTGCCCTGATATTGCACTACCTCGAATAAGTAACGCTTTACCAATGGAGAAGACTAATGTTACTTATTCTCGGCGGATACCACCTCCCAGACGGCACCGTTTCAAGGCTTATTGCCCCCTCTTCGGTGGGTGGCTAGGTATCTTGGTGTTACAATAGTAACAACCCAGTTATGAAGTATTGTGGAGTTATACTTCATAATTGGGTTGTCATTATTGTAACACCAGGGTACCTTCCCACCCACCGAAGAGGGGCCAATCAGCCTTGAAACAGTGACATCTGGATGGTGGTATCCGCCGAGAATAAGCAACATTATTAGCCTTCGCCATTGGTGAAGCGTTACTTATTCGAGGTAGTGTAATATTATGGTAACTCGTGAAGGTTTTCACAATATGCGATATAATTAAAATGATGTCAATTTATCTAGTTCGGTAGTTCGCTACGCACAAACATGATGCAATGGCACTTACCTCCTCTTATTCATGCGTTTACGAGTATTTAAAACTTCAGTAACCTTCCCGATCTTCGGGCTCTGGAAACCACTGGAAAATGAACTCCAGCGTACTCTGTGTACATTAGAAGGCTTCACTTTAGCACTTAAAGTGCGAAAATGCACCTAAGGATGGGAGTCGCTCTAAGTTAGTGGAAAAGAATGAAAAAAAAAAAAAAAAACTGTAGACAAACTGTACATTTTCTGTAAATTTGGCCTCGATTTAAATTGTATGAGCTTTACATAATTATACAAAGAGTAATCCTGTTTAATTATACATTATTATCTAATTAAAATGTAACTCGATTTGCAATAGAATAAAAATTTCTTAAAAACGAATACAGAATTTAATTTAAACTGTTGCAAAATGTGCTGGAAACGTTCACCTTGCTCGTATAGACCTTTACTCTCTATGTGAGATTTATTTATTTATTTATTTAAATCAGATTGAGGTGTACACCCCAGAAACGGCATATGAAGCCAGGGTGTTTCTTGCTAATATACAAGGAGAGTAACATTTAAGTGATTGTCTCAGTTCAATAGACATATAGTATTTTACGATATTACTTGAATGAATCATTAAGAATACATAAATGTTACATGAGCGAATATAAATAAATAGTCTAAGAATACATATACAGTCACATGACTATTACACAAGGACAGACATTTAAGGAATAATCTCCGTTCAACGCCATAGTATATGACAATATTACATAAATGCATATTATGAATATAGAAACAGGGAAATAGTCACATGATTAATTGGTTAGTACCTTTCTTTTACCAATGTCGATCTTGTAGTTGTTTGGCCGGATGCTGTATACTCGATGCATCTCGGTCTGGTAGTTCTTTTCTTTGTAAAATCGGTCACAGTCTATGTCCAGGGTGAGCAACATACCTACAGTATCTGAAGGGAACATCC
Source organism: Mastigoproctus giganteus (assembly GCF_048544385.1). Lineage (NCBI taxonomy): Eukaryota > Metazoa > Arthropoda > Arachnida > Uropygi > Thelyphonidae > Mastigoproctus > Mastigoproctus giganteus. Next base: position 26,756,331 of record NC_143577.1, on the reverse strand, counting down.
AGTCTACAGATTTTATCCTGTTCCTGGGTGGCTGCATTGTAGTTTGGCTATGCCGACGGGGGGCTGCTGGAGGTTGGGTGGTGAAAGACTATCTTTTTGATGATGAGTTTTGAGAGGATAGATATGTTCATTTTGATTAGTATCAGTTACCAGGGTACCCAATCTAGATTTGCTTCAAGGGTACTTCTGGTAAACGTGTTTCCTAGGTAGCGGTTTAGCCACCTCAGGATCCAGTATTCCACAGTCAGAAACCTCCTAAGATTGTCAACATTTGGCGCGGAAGTCCATACAAGGGAGGCATATAGGGCGATGGGAGAAACACATCTCACCACATAGCGTGTTGCGATTTTATAACTTCGTATCCCTGTCAGTTCCTGTTTAACACGCCACAGATCCCCAAGGGTGTTCTTTCTTGCCTCTGAAAGGTGAGGGGCAAAGGTGAGTTTATCATCCCATATCATACCTAGGTCTTTGTATTGTTGCACTCTCTGAACAGGATGCCCATTAAGGACAACACTGATATCAATTTCCAGCTTTTTCATAGTGAATGGCATTTGATCGATCTTGTTCAGGTTCAGGGCAAGTCCAATGTCGTTTAGGTACGAGGCATTATGTGCAATTAATTACGATCATCACCGGAAGGAATGAACATCTTTAGATCATCTGCATATGACAGGAAATTGCCATGTAGCGCCAGAAAGGGACAAATGCCGGCAGCAAAAAGAAAAGCAGCTAGGACTCCACCCTGAGGTAGTCTTCTCTTCAGGGTGTACCCTGATTGGACTGTTTTGTCTTGCGAAACTTGTGTTTGCTTGTTGGTTAGTAGAGCTGCAATTGTATCAAGAAAAGGGCTCCTGATCAGATGGTAGTCATGAGATGTCTGACCAACTCTACGATGAATATGTTCAACTATGGCACGAATATAACTTTATTTGTTACAGGTCTGTTTGAATATTTAGTATTAAATATTTCTTGACATTGCAACCATTATTTATATGTAAGATAATATTCGAAAATAACTTACGCACCGCATTAATAAATGTTCTGTTGTCCTTACTGCTGTCACGATGAAACCGAATTCTACCACTTTGTAGCATAAAATTACATATGCAGTGATATATTATGCTCGGTTGCTATAGTAACCTCGAGGGCATGATGTATTGACCAGTGGATTTCGCAATATATACTGTAGATACCTTGTACGCATTGTTTTACCATAAATTACTAGATGTTCTATAGAGGTGTTTATCACCCATTACTATTTAATCATGAAAATGCCCTTTTCCTACAAACGCCTTTGGAAAAGTGTTCAGTGTGTACAATGCCGCCCTCGCCTGAAGTGGACTAACTCAACCGCCTTGCGAAAAAAGACCATAACGGAATTCGAACTCACGCTTTTTCCACCCGATCCAGAGAGGACGGTGATTATACCAAATGTGCTACCTGCGGTGGCGTGGGTGAAATCGTTTCTACATGCAGGGAAAGTATACAATTACCAGTGGATGGGCAGCGTGCTGGTCCACCCAACTGCACTCTCTGTCCACTGGTTTGTATTGCATTACTTATTGAACAACCCTCGTTGGTATGATATTGATGATTCTTCCTGATGGCATGGTGCAGAGTCATCTTGAAAAATTGTTGCTACCTAATGAAAGAAATTCCTTTTAGTAGAAATCAAACGATGCTTCAAAAACTTGCAATGCCTGCATTCACTGAATTTATCATAAAAATGAATTTGCTCCACTCTTCTGATATAAATGCATCCCTATATCATCAAAAGGGAGAACATTGTTCCTTGAAGACAAACAGCGTGAACTTGCTCACATTACCACTGCCTGGCACTGTTTACTTTCAGAGGTCCAACTTCAGCTCGTCTGGAATTAACACTATCCCATTGACAGTTAAGCCATCTGATTTAATCTGAAAACCATTTCAAACGGTTTTTTTTTCCCCTCTAGAAACTGGTGTTTGTTGTCTTACAAATAAAAAAAAAAAAAAGAAAAAATTAATCTGAAACAAGACAAACTTTTCTTTGACAATACAACCTTTCCCACAAAGGATAACCTATGTATGCGTTTTCTTTGGGCTATTTAATTTTTCTTTTCTTTTTTTATGAAAAACAGGAAAATATAAAGGTGAAACTTGCCGTGTCAGTATTGTTTACAAATCACTATATAAAATATCTAAAAACATTCATTAAACACTCGTAATCGTAGCTAAGGCCACTGACATTATTCCGATGACATTACAGAGTATACCTTCAATATGTTCGTCTGTCCGCATGTAACCAGTCAACTCCTTGGATTTTCATGAAACGTTATATCAAAAAACAGTGGAGGGGTAAAGGAATCTGGGAGTAACAATACGGGCAGATATGAAGTTTTCTGAACAGTGTAAACAGGCAGCCAGGAAAGCCCACGTTGTCCTATCGATTATTTATCGAACATTATCCTGTAGAGATAGGGAGGTCCTAATCCCACTGTATAAGGCAATTGTAAGACCACATTTGGAATACTGTGTTCAAGTATGGACACCTTATCTGAAAAAGACATTGAGCGTCTTGAAAGGGTCCAAAGACGGCAGCTCGAATGGTGAGATCGGCAGTAGGACGACCGTACGAGAAAGACTGATTAGGTGGACCACAAAGCTGACAACCAGGCATCTCTGAGGTGACCTGATTGAGGTTTATCAGAATCTGAGAATTGTTAGTAAAATGAATAAAGGCGGAACTTTTATTGTTATAAAGGATTCCACAATTAGGGACCATCAATTCAAATTACAGGGGAATACTATTATTAAGTCTTTCAGAACGATTTATTGAGCCATCCATATAGAACCATATCAATAGATGTCATTAAAATCGGACAAACAGAAATAGGAAACATTTTTTTTTTTGTCTGGTTCACTTTTTTTTTTTTTTGGTTGTTGGGGCATAAGCTTGTTTCCATTTGCCTCATTTTTCAATGGTCAGTACTAATAATACGAAATCCAACATTGTGATGTAAAGCATCCTTGGTGAAATTCAACCGAATAAATCTGATCGATCATGAAAAATGCGACGCGGAAGTGACGTCATCTGCAGCTTCCGCCAGAGGCGAATTATCGTAAGTTTGATTACAAATACAAGTACTCGTAATCAAACTTTACAACAATACACGTATTTGTATTTGTAATCAAATACTTGTATTGTTGTAATCATAATTCCTGCAGCTTCCATTTGATTGTAGCCATTCAAATGGCTACAGTCAAATAGGTAATTAGGCAATTAGCTTGGATTTCTCTAACCTCTTCCAAGCCAAGAATGTTAGCATTTCACATAAAACCATCTACCGCGCGTGCTCGGCACACGCGCCATTTTTTTTTTTTTCCCACCACACGGTCTATTTATCAAAATTAACCAGGCGAACATCACCTGGTTTAGTTTTGATAAATACTTTTTGAATAGTCTAGAAGTTTTTGACTCTTGAATTATATTATTTGATAAATAAAAAGCGCATGATGGACTGGAACTGCGTTTTTTTTTCGTAGAATTTTCCATTTCCAGTTCTGCCCTGTAACTCCAAAATACAGTTAACTCCAAAATACAATTAATGATAATATTCTTTGTTAAAATGGCTAGTTGTAAACTCTTTTGATCTATGTGATCACGCTGGAGTTTAAACCCAACATTTTTAGCCCCATGTACAATGCCGTTAGGCTTCACACTTTCAGAGCTGTTTATAGGTGATGGAATTTTTTTTTCCCTCTCTACTGTGTTATGCTTATTACAAAAGGCATGGAAAGCTGGGTTAGATTAGATCGAATCAAAATCAATGACACATTTAAGTAGACATAATACCTGGCGTACATAAATACCTTCTTCTTCAAGAGGAGTGTTTCCATTCACAACTGGTTTCCTCAGCCTATAAGTTATTTTTGCACAAAGTGCGGTTCAAGGTGTCTTGGTCAGTTTTAAACCTCTGGCTGTCATGCACTCTCATACTCCATCCATCCATGTCTTCCTCTTCTTCTCTTTGGAGGTATCCATTCCAGGATAAATAAATATTAACAGCTAAAAAATGCTAATGCTTTGCAATAATTGCGATCTTTTGTCGCAACTGTGATTTTAACTGTGATCTTTTGGGACCTTGAGGGCGTTAGAGTAACTGCGCCCACTAAATCCTTGACTCCATACCTATTCGACACGATAGGGAAAAATACAGTTGTAGTCTCTAGGGCAGTAAGTGTGGGAGGGAAAAAAATTAAGAATATCCAGTTCTATTCAGCAGTTACTTAGGGCTGAACCAATAATCTGGTGCTTTCAAATTTATTTTCTTGTTTCATACGCATCCTATTGCTTTGATTTTAGATTTGAAGTAATGCAGGCATAAAATGAAGTTTTTTTCAGCACAGAAGATTAGTTCGTATTTTGAGAAAAGAGCACTTCATTGAACTATCTGAAAAATTAAAATAATAAAAACCTACTCAACAATCCAATCCATATTCACAAAGCTGTTAAGTGGCACCATCAGAAAAACACCAAGCGGAGGTCTTAACCTATCAGGCACCTTTTCGCTTTTCCCATCATCTGGTCCGTGTGTCTGACAATTCTTCGCTGCCTTCGTGTTTCTTCGAGAGCAATCCCGAGCCTGGCTACTAAGGTGGCATACATCAACCAACCATTTTGTCTTCTTGAGGGCTAAAGCCGCGGGTTCTTACATGGCCCTAGTCTTACAATCCATCGCTGACCGCCGGGTGTAGTACAGCTTTACGGTAGTCATAGAAACCAGCAGCTGGAAAACCGTTGAGAGATTGGGAAGAGAAAGAGGGGGGCAGACCCAAAGGGGGAAAGGGTAGGAAATTTCGTCAAAAATAATTACCTCTCCAAAATAACGTGTCCTGTCACGGCCTAACCAAGCTGACACTCCATCACCGCTGCCATTTGTCACTGATCACGTGACCTCCTTCCCACAGCCCCATTACCAGAGGCTCACCAGTCAAGAATAATACCATTACATAAAAGTGGCACAGAACAATACGGACTGCGCGCCAGATCAATCAAGACTACATGCGGCAGCCGAACAACTGGCTATTGATTTATCTAATTAATGCATCACAGATCAAGCGTCTGTTGAACGCTCGGAGAAGTGCAGACAGAAGAATTGATCGCGATCGCCCCGTAATTTATATTTTTGACAACTTAATTTTACACACTGCTGGTGAGCAGAGCGGGGGTAATTACCACCGAAAAATTGGTCCGATCGTTTCTCGAAGGCCGAGTGTCGGTCAGCATGAGTCTTTGGTGGAGAGCTGTCGATACGGGTGTCAAGTTGATTCCACCCCCACTCCGTACGCGAGCCACCCGAAGATTTATGCCCTAAGGAGGAGGACGTTATCATCCCCCCCACCCCCCTGTGGTTACGAAGAAAGAGAGGCTACGAGGGTCGCGGGTGGGGAGAGATGAATGACCATACTGATTCCCCGCGTGTTTTAACAACTTGTAGAACAGAAATACCCTCCAACGCAGATCCTGTCGAGGTGTCCAATCACTCTTATCTTCTCCCATCCCTTCGACCCCAGAGGGAGGTCACTGCAGCGGTTTTCGGTCGCCATCATGCCGTCGACATTTTAAATCATTAGAGAGATCTGAGGACGACCGACCGAAAGACATTTTATAAACTCTTCCTCCCCCTCTCCCAGCTGCCTCTGCCATCCCCGTACTATATCCCGGGAGCGAGGTTATCGCCAAGAACCCTTGGAAGATTGAAGAAATAAATCCTCGAACCCAGGGAGGCTGCAGCAGGTATCGTACGAAGCACACTTTACGGTCTTCATGTGTCTTCCTTGGCGTTTTGCTCCAGCGCGTCTTTTGTTACAAGCTCTCGTTATAAGAACGCTGTCCTCGAGACAGTCCTGCGTGCCGTAAATCAGCCCGACACACCGATGCGACGCACGTACAAAATTGTGATGTAACGCGCCGACAAACTGTCCGTGCACAGTTTTTGCCCTCACACAGGCACACATCATATAACATCAATACGCCCATGTATATCTATGGGGCTTATCAGTATGTCCACTCGCGGTAAGCGATTCTATTCATAATCGAACAAACTTCGAGTGTTATAGCCCCTTCCCTCCTCTGTAGGAGATAAAAATGTCTCCAAATGTCACAGGAGATAAATACAGTAATTAATAACAGCAATCAAATCTGTTTTTCGATTCTCCACTGTTTGAATGAGCAAAATTTAAAATTATACAGTCGGATCCTTATTTTGCGTTCAATATGTATATCTATTATAAAAAGTTAAGAAACGCTTTGGACTACTTTTGCCATTATGCGGGTTGAAACATCTCCAAACGACTTCAAAATTTATTTTCTAGACATTTTCACATCTCTCACGAAATGAAAATTATCTTTTAATTCTTTCTCTCCTTCTATTATACATCTCTTTTAAAAAGCAGGCGTCCTCACTGACACCCACTGCCTCCGAAAAGCAGCTGTTCAGGCATCATACACTGTCAGTGTGAGTAGTTGAAGAACTGTCATGAATTTCATTGGTAGTGTGTTTAATGTAACCACATACTTAACAAAAAGGATTATCTCTCTATACGTTAAAAAAGTTTTCCTCCTAGTGATATTTATTTGAGCCAATGGGAGAAGAGGGTGGGACAATTACGTTACAACAAATGCTCAGGTAAATAATTACATAGGTCATTTCCTGATTAGATTTCAATCAGTACGTTATAATGTTAGTATAATGTTATTATTATGCAAACAATAACAAAACTATACAAATATTTACAAAATACTAAACTATTTACAATCATACCTCTACTATATTGGGACAATGGGTTTCTTCATCAGCTGACATTAATATACAGAAAACGTTACAATGGAACATCAAAATGATGCCGGTTGTGGTCATGTATTTGACAGTGAAGTGCGTGCACGAGGTTGGCGAACGTTAAATGGAAGGCACACAAATGGGTTACTGGGCAGAATCAGATGCTTGCTATTGACAATGTAGAGCTTGTACGTGGAACGCATGCCAACGTTCGTTGCATTGCAACACAACTGCCTCCATAACTTTCACTAACCTCGTGCATGTGCTTCACTGTCTAATACATGACAACGCCCGGCGTCATTTGATGTTCCATTGTAATGTATTTTGTATATTAATGTCAGCTGATGAAGGAATAATATCCTGATATAGTTTGTATATTTATAAATAGCTTATTAATTTTTAAATATTTTAATATTTGTATAGTTTGTAAATATTTTAGCCCTGCTCTTTCGGATGGAACAATATTCCTCATGCATTATGGAACCCGAAGCAAAAGGCCTTTTCCTTAGTGACCTGTGTAAACGCAGTAAATAATTACATTGTGATATTTATTCGACTTTGAGAATGCCGCGTGGTTGGGGTGGGTAGCCAATGGGAGAAGAGGGATTTGTGTTACGTGGTACAAGTGGGCGGAGAAGTTACGTCACTGAAAGTTCTCAGGTAAATAATTACATAGGTCATTTCCTGATTAGATATCGATCAGTGCGTTTCGATAGGTGTGTCTTTTACGTAGAAAAGATTTGACTTATTCCGTCATACCTGTACATTTTACGCAGAAAAGCGTGCTCTGAGGTTGACGAGCAGGGCGTGAAGACTCCTACTTTTCATTGTTAATATTATATAAGACAAGATTATGTTACCTGAAGATATTAGGTGAGTTATTCTGCGTTTTTCAGCCTGCACAATAAATATGCTCGTGAACACGCTTGTACAAACAAATGTGCTATATACGGATATGAGCTTCAAGCTCCAGTTTCATTAAAATAATAATTTGAATATGCTGCAAGAGTGCTCTGGTTACATGGATCCGTCTTAATGTACCTTTGCCAATTACTCTAATATTATATCTGAGCAACGTCTAAAAAAGAATTTATTTCTATGGGGATATCCACAAAATTTGATCAGCAGTTTCACAAAGGTACAAGTGTGTTCAAGAGCATATTTATTGTGCGGGTTCATATATCTAGTTATTAACTTAATGAGATAAAGGATAAATAACTAGATATATCAATCTAATATTCACCCTTTTATTAAAGTATTTAAATGAGAGATCCTGATATCTGAAACCTACCAATTAGTATCATGGACGAATCTACCAATATCAGTCATCATGGTGCTAATTAGATTTAATAAGTAGAATTAATGAATGAGGTTCCAACATGGTGTCAATAAACTTCCAATTCACGTTAGCATTGTTATGGAGTCAATCATTTCTGTGGGAAAATAACCTCAATAATCGTATGGGATTGGTTGCACATGCCGAGGTGGTATGTAGTAATTGAAACAAGTAATGTCCAGTAGATGGTATTCATATCAACGCAAAAATCAGGAAAAAAAATGAAGAAATAATGTAGCTTTCCTTAAGAAAGGCACAAAAATAAATAGGATGTAAGTTACCAGCATTAGGCAAGACCCTGTTTCAATTATCCTCGAAAATATAAATCTTCTATTAATTTTTTCCCAAATTCTTGCTTTAGTTACTTGCATCTTGCATTTTTTTAAAAACTTATGCGCAGAATAGTTCAATTAGAAATTTTGTTGATTTGACATTTCCAATTTCTTTTTAATCTTGGTATTACGTACTTTCTCGATTCTGATTGATTGTTTTTATAAGTCCTTACGGTCTTTCCAAAAAATCGGATTGAGGGAGAGGGAAATAGAAGTCGTTATCTCAAAGGCTTCTGTTCAGGTACTTTAACCAAGGGTATGTGTGGTAACCCACACCTGCCGACGTGTATGGGTGAAGGTTGGTAAGCCCATATTCACGCTGGACTGGTATTTATGTAGTTTGGAACTTTCATAAAAACATGAAGGCTATCCCAGAGGCCAAAAGTAGAGAGAATAAATGAAGAATTGAATTAGTGAATGTGGGATGGAATTGTCTTGCAACCTACATTATACTTTTTTGTTTTAAAAGAAAAGCTGTTGAAGCTATTGGTATATTCTTACCATAGATGAGGTGAGGATATATTAGGAATTTATTGACAATGAGACCAGGATTAAAGGCAGTAAGTGAAGAAATGATTTTTTTTTTTTTTTTAAATTCTCCTTGTAATAGTAGACTGCTGAAACCTATACTACTCTCATACCATAGATAGGTAGGGGATTGGGAATCCAAAAGAAACTTGTTGACGCAGAGACTTGATGGCAAAATAGTATGACGATTACTGTTCATAGAACAACAGAAAGCTGTTGAAACCATCGGGTGGCTAGGTAACATCGATGGATTGAGAAACAAGAAGCAACTCGAAGAAATGGTCAACCTAGGTTTTTTTTATTTCCCAATCCTTAACTCAACCATGGTAGTGAACAATACAGCATTCCATTAAAAAATGTATATTTTTTAATTTCTTATGACCTTTTTTCTCTGCTTATGAACATGTAATATGAACTATTGAAACTATGAACTGTGAACTGATATATCTAATTGTGGTTTATTCTATTTCATTTGTATAAACATTTTCTTGTTTGTTTTTTTCATCAAGAGCTGCTTTTAACATTTCGTTGGTTCATGATGCTCTTTTCCCCAATTTGAAACAAAATTTATGCAAGTTCGCTGTTCAGTAAAATCACTCATTTTAAGTTACGACAAAACACAAAAAAAAACATTCTTCTATTAAACGCACACTAATTCAACTAATTGCAGATAAACGGGTGATTAATTAATATGCCCTATAAGTCACCAAACGTGTTTCGACAAGCTCAAGCCCGATACCACAGCGCAATTGTCAAGATTCAAAGTCAGTCCCCAACGTTTTGATCACACCTCGCATATGTATTTGAAGTTTGCCAAATGGCAATGAAGAAACGTATCTTTGAATGTGGAAATGAAGTTTATTTTCTTCCTTAACTGTGTGATATTACAAGGAAAGCATTTTTGTTCCGAAGAAGGCAATATGTAAGATTTACTTCCGTACAACCCGTAATGTGTTCGTAATATGACACTAACGCCCTCGTTCGGGGTTTAGAATACATAACTCTCCGAAGGTAGAGTTTAGTGGATTACTAAACGAGCCCCCATCATACATCAGCCTAAGTCCTGGTCTACCTCCTACCAGCCGGGGTGGACAAGTTAAACCCCCGTTAAGTACCGATTAGGAACTTCCAGAAGATATCGAGTTATTTCTGGTCCCTAAACGACACCGAATGAGGCGGATTATTTATTTTACATCTTTACGGTGACTGCTTACGGGTCTTACCGTATCTTCATGGAACGCTGGTTCGTCCATTTGTCAGAATCTGTTGATGTCGAGCCGTACCCACGACACTGCTTCAAGACATTCTGTTACAGGGTCACAGGTCATTTAAGCTACAAAGATAGTTCTGCGAGCGTTTGTATCACGGATTATAAAACTCCTTCCCTGGAAGAACTACTCCATAACATTTGCTTCTTTGAAGAAGTACTGTAATGCATCCGAACGTCTGCAAAAAATACCTTCCAGGAGAATTTAAGTTCAAATAGGCGAACAGTAGGAGCGTTACAATTTGCTGAAGCCCCCTCTGTTTAAAACTACAAAAACGGAAGGCAGCTTTGAATGCTATTAAAAAGAAATATAAACCACGAACTGTAAAGTGCGAAGACAGGTTCCTCTCTTTCTCTTTTATCCTCTTATTTATCGACCTGTTCTTCAGCGGAGATTTTGCCTCAATTTCCAATCCCAAATGCGAACAATAGATATTTTGTCACGAATTGCCATTTAGTGTCTAAAAAAGCATTGAGAATATTTAGAGGAGTAAAGGAAAATGTTTTAAGTGTAAAGTGAAATGGTCTATAGCTATTTATTACGAGTACGTTGGTCTGGTGACGAATGTTTGACTTGAAGAGTCACTAATTAAAAAAAGGAAAGTATTCGAATGTAATGGAAACAGGAATGTATTCGAGAACCTCTCTTTACATAACCAGAACAGAAAAACGAGGTTATATTTATTTAAAAAAAGTCTCGATGATTGCGAATTTTGTACGTATTGAGGACATGCCCTAAAACTGTCCAACAAGAGTGACCCTAACTGGATTTTCATATTAAAATCGATTTTTTATTATTATTATTTTTTTATCGTAGTGGGTTATCACTAACCTACTGCCTCATAAACTGGTATCAGCAATATCGTTTTCTAGTTTTCAATCATATAAATGGTATTTTGTGTCGAATTTTCGTTTGGAATATAACATCCAACAGGATTTTACCACTCGAATGCTTTCTTATCAGATACAGTTTTCATTAAATTAAAGTGTATAATACACCTTTATCCAATAGTACTGCTACCAAGAATTGGATACTAATCGAATGTTTAATGACTTAAAATTAAGTGTCGAAGGGAGACAATTGATGAACAGGAAAGTCTCCAAAAAGGTGCTTTAAGCATCCGGGTGATTATGAATTGCATCAGTTAAACACTGCATATTCATGATTCTTCACATAAAAGAGAAAATTTAATGAAATTCGACCATTGAGTTAAATTGTAGTGGAAGTTGAAATGTGGTGAGATTCAGAAGATGCTCTGAGTTTAAAGAAAGTATTTACAAATTTAAGATGCATATGCTGTGGATGTGTTCGGCCTACCTGGTGAGAATGTGATCTGTTTGTCCAGTGATAGAATAAAAATTAATACCTAATTTGCATAATTTATAAACTTCGTATATCAGGACGACACCCAACGAATTAGAACCTTGGTGAAATAACAACTGTAGTGGATCCAATAAAAGAATAGCTAGTAATTTTCTTTTAAGGTAATACTCGGATAGTATGCAATTGCTTCGAGGTTAAACAACTGTCCTCCCACTATGTATAAATAGATACTGCGCAAGAGTCACGTTCCATAGCAGTATATCAAAATAGTACATCAAATTGAAGCAAAAATACATATACAAGAACAGAGAACTGGTTTTAGGAAAGTTCTCACGTAGTACAGTAGATGCAGATTGGTCAATTTGAAATAAAATGGCCTGAAAGAGAAATTATTACGTTTCAATGTCTGGCAGAGAGAGACGATTCTATCCCAAATTGTTGTCTCAATGGCACAATAGGGAATAAATCTAATATCGTGGGTGGGGGGGAAGCATAAATGCTAAAACATCCATTAGTCTATATTAAGAAACGTGTACTATTGGTTGGAATTTCATTTGCATAAATATTCAGAGAAGACATCACTGGAAACATCAACACTGAATTAAAAAAAAAAAGAGGAGCAATGTGACATCGCATTTCGGTCCGAGTAATCATTTAGAATTGATTAGATCTCTCTCTCTCTCTCTGTTATCCAAAGGTACTATCTTTGCAGTAATAAAGAAAATTTCAGTAGCTATAGATATTTTTATATTCCTAGACGTACTTTTATTTTCACAAAAGAAAAGAAAATACAAATGAATATACAGTTTTGAATTTTGGAACAAGATTGTTTTAAAACCATTGCTTTAAACTGAGCTTGAACTAACTATCGAAAAGAAATATAGTTGGTAAAAAGGTGCGATCGGTGGCAAAAAGCTCTGAGAACGTAAAAAAAGAGACAGGGAGTATAAAAGACACAGATACAAATTCCACGAAGATGAAACCTGAGGTTTCTGAGCAAATAAGTCACTTGGAACATTTAACCTCCCCTGGCTGTACAGGGGGAGGGGGTTTAATTGTTCAAATCCACATTCATGAATTTTAGCCTGTGTAACCCGGGTTTTGTGCACGGGTTTATTGTCATCGAGAAGCAAAACCCGGTTATCCAACTTTCCTCTTCCTTTGTTATCGCGAATGGCTTTTAACTTTTGCATAAAGCTAGCATAATATTACCCCCCCCACCTTTTACCTTTTATTGTAGTTTGGATTGCGAGGTAATCAATTAACAATAATTTATTTGTGTCCCATAAATTGAAGTCAACACTGTTCCAGCTGATGATCGGGTTCTAAACGTTTTCCAGGTTGGAGATCCCTTGTGTTTCCATTGCGTGCTTTCTAATTTGGGTCAGGATCATAAAAATGTAGCCAAGTTTCATCATCACTCATAAAATAGGATAAAAATATATCTGGATTAGCAATAATTAACTTTAAATTTTCTTTTGATGACTCCATCGTCTGAAGTTTGTCGTGAATGGAAAGGTTTCCGGAAACCCATCTTGCACAAACTCTGGACATTACCAAAAGCTCATGTATTATTGTTACAATGCTTCCATGGAAAATGTTAAGTACTTTTCAAGTTCAAGCACTTTAATTCTTTTGTTTCTTCAATGATGGCAATTGTTTTAGAATTGTTTACTTCAGATGGCCACCCAGTTCTTTGATCATCCTCAATTGCCAGTTCTTTGATCATCCTCTTCCTCTTTTAAACTCTGCCGACTATCTTGCGCATCCAGCACAGCTGGGTGGTACTTCTCAAACACTGTAGTCATTCTTTCATGGATTCCTTTAGAATTTCTGCCCGCTTTGGCCAAAAATTTGATTACTGAGCGATGTTCGATTTGCTGGATGTTCATTCTTTTTCCACTTCTATCAACAGAAAAAATAAAATAAAATAATTAAAATTTAGAAATAACCAGCATGTTTAGTTGCATTAGTAAGCCCACAATAATATTCTTAAGAAATCGATATTTTAATGATGTATCGGAGAAAAATTGATTTAATCAAGCTGTGAGAGGATCCCCTTCACTTTTGACTTCTGTTTTAAATCTCAAAGGGCCATCTCTAAACGATGGCCGAGCAAAATTTTATTCTTTGACTATGAAAAAAACAATGGAACCCTTTCTCGATATCGGTTAACGTCCGTAGATGGTAACTGTGCCCAATTGTAACGTGTCGCTAACAGGTAAAGATACAAGATTCGGGATTGAGCTTTTATTCTACCATCTGATGTAGAGATGTTTCCAGTACTCCGGAATCTTTGCCATTGCTGGTAGACATTTTGGATTGGTCGCATCCCTTTCGTTACGTCTACTTTATGAACCTCTGAGAATCACAATTGCGTCAGTAGCACAGCTGGGTGATTACGCGAAAAACGCCACCAACAAAAAGAACACCAGATTAATTAAGGAAAAAATCCCTTCAGATAAATTTTTAACGATTTAACTTTTCTGATTTGAAGATTCGAATGAGAGAATTTAGAGACGTAAACAGTTTAGAGATGCAACTGACGGAGAATGTTATTTAACGGGAGATGGGGCGTTGTAGTTCCGAGTCCTAGCTAGGGGAGGGGAGATTACAAAAGTTACATTACAATTTACTTACATATTTGGTAAAGACAAAAATTCTTTTATATACAAAAAAGACGGGAAAATAATATAGGAAAAATTTTAAAAATAAAAGAAAAATGCTTAATTAGAAAATGAAACAATATTATGTTTATTAATGCCACATATCAGCGTTTTGTTTATCTCTGCATGATACATCCCAGAATTAAAATACTGTAATTCCAAATAATCCAGGATCATAAAATCGTGACCAGCCTGGACCCTGAGAATGCTTGAATGGCCTTGATAATTGGCATCACAAGGCGAAATGTACACCAATGGCATGGAACCTTGCTGACTTTTGGTACAACGTGTGAAGGTCTTCTTCAGGGACCCAACTACACTGAGTGGCCACTTTATTTGGAACACCTACCCTTTTATGAAATGAAGCGCTGCTTCAATAACAGCATCACGACTTCGTTCCTTGCGACAGAAAGCAGGTAGGCAGACACTTAGGGATGCTGTACATATGCAGTTGACTGCTAGAAAGGGCAAGACGAAAGATTTTAAGTAACTTTGAACGTTGGCGCCTAAGGCTCTGGAGTATATCGGAAACAGAAACCTGCTGGGGTTTTAACGTGCGAGTGTGTCTCTGGTGTATTGAGATTGCTCCAATAATCCATCTAATGGCATCCTGTGGTCGGAGACAGCTCGGTGATGCTAGAAGCCAACAGTGGTAACCAAAGAGGCTTTTCAGAACGCAGAACTCGTCGTACCGGCTTCCACTCCAGTCAGCAAGATAACAGTTACAGCGGGCTCAGAAATGCCAACAATGGATTGTGGAGGATTGTAAAAACGTTGCTGGTTTGATGAATGCTCTTTTTTTTTTTTTTTTTTTTTTTTTTTTTACGTTGGTGGAAGTTCATGGTCCTACCCTACTAGGTGTCAACAATGCAGGATGGCGATGGCATGGTGTGGGGAACAACAGTTGGACGTCACAGATTATTTGCAAATTGATTCCAACTAGGTTCCTAATTGATTGTGACGCATTACTTCTTGGCTGTATCCCTATGAGAATAGATCCTTCGAATAGGATAATCTACCATATCACAAAGCCACAATTGTACAGAATTATTTCCAGAAGTATATGAGCGAATTCAGACTCTGGGTGGCCTTCTCAATCACTAGATGTCAATCCAACTAAGCACAACTAGAAATCGGTAACCATCCAATTTGCAATTTGAGTAGGAAGCAATTGAATCAGTGAGCCAGCATTATAGTGCAAGCTTTCCACATCTCATTGAATTCATCTCAACGCATCCCAGCTTTCTGAAGGCTAAAGGAGGACCTTCTCGCTGTTAAGTAGATGTGTCTAATAAAGTGGTTATTGAGCGTATGTGGTAGTCAAAGAGTAATAGGTGAGGGTTGTAGGCGACGATTAGCTAATATAAATAAGTTTATCCATCTGTTGCAATGGTTGTTTCGTTAATGGCCTTATGTGCTTTATCTAATATGGCAGATCCTGAGAAGCCTGCTATCCTGTATGAATTGCTAACCATTGGAAAACAACGACAGATTTCAAACGACCCGCCACGTATATAAACAAAACAACGATAAATGTTAACCCTCTGCGCTGAAAAACTGCTCCACCTCATGCTGGGCATATTTGGAGGTATCCATGTTGTTAACAGCGTACAAACTGCAGTCCCTTGATTTCCAGTTACATTACTTTACGGTGGTTATAATCCCTTCTCAGATTCCACCAATGACGGTTAGTCAGTCTCGGGCGATTATTACCTGGGTCTATCTCCCTGAAACGCGGGTTTTTAATCCAGCAAACAAACAAAACCAACAAAGAATACTGACGCATCATAGCCTCAGTTGCTTTAGCGCTAACGCACATCTAACCTAAGCTCACTTGTGCAGAATGTAACGATGTTCTTTTTTTTTTATAAGAAGTATGCTTCATCATTCGCTGATAAATTTGGCTATATGAAGAAGTTGGCGTTTGTAGCAACCTGTTCTTGGCATAAACTTCAGAAAAATTAAACAAGGAGTCACAGGCGACATGAATGCGATGAAACTATTTAGGGTAGGTCAAATGTGTTAAACGCCAAAGCAACTAAGGCCATGGATCATCAGTATATTATACATAATTGTGCGTATTCTTCGATCGTTTTTCTATTTGCTGGATGAAAATCCCAGTATCCGGGAGAAGAAAAAAAAAACCATGCAATCCTCGCCTGAGACCTACTAACTCAGCTATGGTCTGTTTGTTTGGGAATTTTTTAGACGCATCGGCATCTCTGGCCATAGTGCGCCATCAGCTATGGGAAAAGCCTTTTAAAATTACCTCAGTTCTCTTACGTTTAACTTTATTTATTGAATTGCATTAGTTCCGAAAAAATATTAATTTAAAAAATAGTAACACCACTCTGATAACTTTCTAGATGGTACTACGGTATCATCAGCCCAAAATGCTCAAATTGATAGACTCTCTTCTAGCTGTCTTCAATAGTATATTGTCACCGCTACTTTTCTCCACTCTGGAATCGCTGTACTGTTAGGTCTCTCCACAAGTCAGTATCTGCCACATTGGTGCTCTGGGTCGATCACCGTTAATCTAAAGCTGATCGAAGAAGCCCTAATTTCTATAATCACAAATCAGATTCTATCATCATTTCAAATCCATCACTCAATGCCTGGTAGTTCAACCAATTCAAATCTTGTCTCCGCAAGTCTTTGATTCTAGGGCACATTCAATCACCACTACATCTGCTGGATGAATGCTCTGTGATTCATGGTGAAATGCTCTGAATGAACATTTCACCATGATCCGAAGGTTTCTTAGTGTCCCATTAAGAAACTTTGGGTTTGTAGTGAAAGACGGAAAGAGAGCTAGTGTTTTAGAACAATTTTAACCACCAGTCATTGCACTCTTTCATACATCATGGCTGGCATTCCTCAGGATGGGGTCCACTCTAACATCTTGTTCACTGCTATCTTGACACCCTTCATTATAAATAGGCACGTAATTTCTTAACCCATTTATTTGAAGATGCTCACCAGAATTTAATCAGCAACAGGGGAAGTCGATATTGTCAATACAGTCAACCAGTGGCTCAGTGAACACCGTGATTTCAATTGCTGTAGGCTTCACCTCAACTCTGCTCAGATTGTCTTGGACACTGGTCCCTACTGATGTACATCGATAACGCTGAATATGCAATCCCACATTGATTCAGGAACTGATTTCCAACTTACTGTTCTGCCATAACATTAAGGTGACAATAAAATTTTGAAGGCTGCAATGGATGGCAAAGAACCAACTTTGTATCTGCGACCCAGGGACACATTTTCACAATAAAGTACCCTGCTGTTCTGTACGGCGCGAATCTAGGTATCTGCCGCCCTGACCATGGTCAAAAGAATATCTGCACCAGAATACTAGCTTCTGAATTGAGTCAAACTACAGCCCTTCGGATCAAAGACGAGTCATGGCCAACGCACTGTATATAGTATTACCTACCTTAATCACTGGGCTTGTCTTCGCAACCAGAATGTTCTTGGGTATCATCTCAGAGCCCAATATCTCGGACCTGTACTCGGAGAATTCCGCAACCAAGATAGAGATTGTACTTACGCTAATCCCACAAATTGCACTAACAGATTGACTTCTGTCAAATGCAAATACAGTACATACTTTATTATGACCTGTCTTTTGCAACTAATTCAGCATACAAACAACGTGAGTCCATAACATATAACAACATTCTCGACGGCTAGTCATGGCTTTCTATTCTATGGGTTTACAGCAATCTGGGTTGTTCAACCATCTTGAATTGTGGTCTTGTCTAGAGATCTAACTCCGCTATTTGTCTCAAGCTGTGCATTACGAGATCATGGACAGTAGGCCTCCTTTAATCCTTCCACAATAAATGCAAGACGCATTTTGTTGTCAAAGTTGCTGATGTCTCCACTGCCTGTAAATCAGCCCTTTCTGAGCTGCAATTACACATTGCGATGATGAAACATGGTCAATCATTATGCTTTTAATGATTGTCTAATACTTTGCGCTTGCCTTTTACTTTCTCATTTTGTACTACCCTGTACATTACACGAATTCAGGGAGGCCATCAATTATAAGATATTAATATTGAAATTAAGGAAAATTAACCAGCATTTTCTGTTTCTTTAATATATTAATGTAATAGGTCAACCAATACATAATATGCTGTTTGATTGGCAGGGCGCAGGCCAATGGACGAGTGGTACATTTTATGACCAGAATGGGCTGTCGTGGCCTCCTGTTATTTTTTGTTATAACTTTCATTATGACTCGCCCATCTTTATGTAAATAGTGTATGTGTGTATATATATAAAATCAAAGGCTTTGGTTTTTTTTATTTAAGTTGTTTATTAAATAAACAAACAAAAACATTGATTTGGAGACGTTTGCTTTTCTTAAGTTGATGCGTTAACTGCAAGCAGTAGTGTATTTAATTTTGGTTTTTAAATTTTTTCGCAACGCATACAAGGTAGTCATAACTAAACTGTCCATTCTTTGAGGCACCCACTGACGAAAGGAACGAGATCATATTTAATTCGGATTGGATATGTTTTAAAGGATACATAAGACAGGCGTAAATATCGACAAGGTGAACCCTAGTCCTTCAGATCACTCTACACTCAAAAGTCTAGGTTGAAACGGGGGGGGAGGGGAAATAAGGCGGTCATGACGTTGAGAAACTATGCCTCAGCAATCCAAAGTTGGCGAAGTTTGAGTGCAAGATGGATATCCGTTTAATCACGTCGAGAGTACTGAGTTTCTTCCCTGGCTGTTTGAACAATCTTGGATAATTTAGTTATCCTCTTTCTAAGACCCTAACGACATTTTCTGATGCCATAGGACCTCATCTCATTTATCCTCTCTGTATTCTAGCAACTCTTGCATGTTTCAAAAGTCTCATCTCAAAATATCATAGTTGCCACTAGCGTTAACCTTTTATAAATGCAGGCAACCATCTTGTAAATCTATCCAATGATATGCAAGGTGTATATATTTTTAGTTTGTTCTAATATTCACCAATCAAAACGAATCCCCCCCCCCCTTTTTTGGAATCCCCTGTCCACCAAATCATCTAACTCATCCTTAAGTACACGTTGATTCCAAATTTGAATTTTCGTTCTTTAAGCCAGCAGAGCCCTCAGAGTAACTTTAATTATGACTATCTTGTAAAATAGAGGTAAATATTTGGTTTCAACAGATCCATTCGACAAAAAAAAAAAAAAAAAAAAAAAAAAAGTTCATCCTGGTGCACTGGTCATACAGCATCTATCACTGATTGGCTCTGGATATTGGAACATAAGATTGGCAGGTAGAATTATCCACGTGTTCAATTCCCTTAAAAGTAGGATACTGCTCTTATAACTGACTTATCAAGGTTTATGGAAGCAATATTAAATCACATTATTTCGCAGCAAAGGTAAAAATTTGCGATTTCACTTGGTGTGCGTATCTGTATATCTTGAACTAGTCGAAGTGAAGCAGAAGACATGCTGTGTGATTGACAATGTCAGGCCAATTGTCGAGCCTGTTCTACTGGAGGATGGCCTTTGTCAAGTCATCAACTCTTTCAGGTTATAATCTTTATCTAAGGATTAAAGAATGAATCTTGATCACAATGAAATATCGTTCTCTGTTTCACTTTACATCCAGCAGCCAAACATATCTCTTCAGATGTTCAATTTGTGGTTAAACTCAGTTTACTACTTTTGGTTCCTACTATTTCGTTCTTCGTGTTACTAATAATTTGCAGACTAACTTCTTCGAAACACTTCGCTGTAGAACAAAAATAGGGGAAAATAGCATTTTCCCTTAACCAGGGGATTAATCACCGATTTTCTTTCTGCATGGTCTCAGCTACATCACTTCACGCGTGCGTTCACGGGGGTTTAATGATGTAAAAGTTAATGGAAGCATTAAGCTTTTCAATGGACACACCCCTCAATGAAAGCGATTAGAGTCATAAGCAAATAGGCCTCCTGGGGCTGTTAGTCTTTCCCATTGACATCATGAAATTCTAACGTTTTCTCACAGCTAACGAATATATAAGAGCTTTCAACGTCATCCAAATTAATGTTCACCACACAGCCACACACACACACACACACACATATACCTGTATAATGTACGCATTTGCATCCTCAAAGAGCAGACAACATTCATAATGTAAGAGCAAAGCATTCATAATGGAATGTTCCTGGTAGATATTTTTATTTAGAAAAAACAGAAAAATCAATACAATCATTCTATGACGATGATGCAATTATAACGGAAGTTGCATCATCGCTTTTTTGCCAATTTATACTTTATTATTATTATTTATTATTAGAAAACTTAATTGTCGATTTTCATTTCAGATACGCATGGTTCATATATATATATATATTTTTTTTTAAAGATGTTCAACTTACGTTAAAAGCAAAACGAAAGTGCATCTTTTTATTAAGGTAAGATTTAGAGAATTCTCAAGTATAAATTTTAATTAAACACAGCCAACTGTCAATTATAATGGAGACAGTGAATTATTTAGGATGATGTAACGCGACTCTTAATTAAGGCTCCATTCTCCAGAGCTTGCATTATGTACGGTCAAGAAATAAGATCAATGAAGTACACACTAATGGTGCAGAAGACACTGGTTTATATTAATTGTTCTCATTTGCCACAAAGGTCATCATGTAATTATTTTTAACTTGGTTTCTGGTGGCTAATCAGCTAACGAGTCAATTCGTCCATGGATAATCGACAGTTGCCTGAACAATGACGCAATAATCCAATTATTGCGTCATCCATTCGTGTTACTTATTAAGAACAATAAAAATTTTTAAATAATTTACATTTAAATAACGATGAAAACATTTATAGGGATGTCATGTGATCTGGTTGAGTTCAGAGTGTTTGAAAATGGGGGAGAAGGGCAATAAAAGCACAAAACCAGGATGAAAAGTCAAAATATTTATTCATGGTTGTTTCCACTAGAGGCCTTCTGAATGGTACAGAACCAAAATGTCTACAGCACCGCACACAAGGGCTGTACATCCCGGTCACGTGACCGTCGCAGGTGGCGACACAACTACAGGGACACTGACGTCCTGGTGGTGGTGGGATCAAGGGTTGTCGGTGGTCGTAGAAAGATTCTGAGGGGGGAAGAAGATGAAGAAAGTTGGTCATAAAAAGATTTGTACAACAACGGCATCCTTGGCTCCATCTCCATCAGATGACGTCACGACTGCTCTGGCCAATGGCAGCAACGAGGACTAAAACTGGTAGAGATGAAAGGTTACACTGTACAGCGTCTCACTCGGCCTCACAACAACAACGGTCAACAGTAGACATAGAGAATGGGAAGGGCGTAGTGTCTACCGTGTACCCTGTCTCTCCGCGCTAGAGGCTGATGAAGGAAGAGATGACTACATGAGTCCGACGGCTACATGACAGTGTCCGGCGACACGTTAAGTACAAAAAACACAACTACACTCACACCCTCTCAAGATTAACGAAAAGACATGATGGAGGGTTGCTGCACGTCCCCCGTCAGAGGGCTTTTCCCCATGAGTTTTGAGTCCAGAGAGTATCCCACTGGCTGCCTACTGTTCAATCACAGGAAGGTTGAAGCGTATTTACTTCCAGAGGTCAAAGGTCCCGACACTTAACAAGGCCGTGGCCGTCTTTAGCTCGTTATGGCACGTTGTCTCTGACCGCGGGGATGGGGAGGTTCTGGCAGCACCTGAGGTAATGATGACGACACCACACACTTCACGTGCCCTTTTTTTTTGTGAATCTCCCAAGCTGTGAAGGGTGGAATTCTTGGCCGCTATACTAAGGATGAAGTTCCGGAGGCTGAAAGATAAAAGAAAACATTAAGAACACAGAAATACATTTTGTGGTACTCTAAAATAATTATAGAGATATATTAATATAAAAATATTACTTTGTGAACATGAGGAAATCTGATCAAGAGTGGAGGCTGATAAGGAAAGAACCGACATTTTGATGGGTCCAGCACTTGGAGTATACGGATTTCAGGGCTTCTAGTATTAGGAGTGTGATGTAATCAGGTTGAGTCATACAGGAAAGGAATTGAGGCGTTAGAGTTCATGGGTTTAAACTTTATATTTCGAAGTCGCGACGATTTCTGATCCTATATGGCTATCATGACATATACACAGAAAATTTTATTTTTACTAATAGTAAGGAGGGGAACTCCGATTCGTTCTGGTTGCTTGGTAGCCAGAAGTCACCTGGAGAGATGATTCTGGGTACTCGTATACTCCACGGGAAGGTGGGCCAGTCCCAATAAAGCACGTATCATCTCAAAGGAGGCTCTGACCAATCTAGTGTTGCCAGAAGGTGGGCTAGGATTCTCTGGAAGCCGAAATTGTCAGGAGCGGGAGTGCAACAGCGCACACACTCTTTGAGTACCGGGGTTCAATCTCTTGACTGCTAAATACGGTAAGATATGCTAACCTGCACTGGCCCAGCCTTGTAGATTACGGTCCATTTCCCTTAACATGATTTGTTGAGGAAGCATCCATCCTGCAGTGAATTTGACTATAGCTGAAGATTTATTTTATTTTAATGGGGGGGGGGGGAATCAGATTTCCATTATATATTTTTTTAAATCTATAATCTTTTACTTATTAAACATTCAAAATGAATGTGAGAGGGGAAAAGCAGAAATTTCCTTGCGTTTTTATGTAATTACACTCACAAGTACACAAAAAATAAAAAAAAATCAAAAAAATCAAGTACTTATAAGTTAAAAGTACATATTATACAATTTTCAAGCATTGACATTTAATATTTCAATTCAAAAATAAATAAATTGCTTATTTTTCTGACAGGAATAAAAAAAAAAATTAATTTATTAAGCTCCAAATTCATATTACTCTGTAAATTCTTCAGTAAACAAATACTCAGATATTAATCAGGCTGCGCCGAGTTTTGATAAGTATAAGTATACAATTTTTCAATCATTAAATACTGTATATAAAAATAAAGTTTTTTGTGAGAAGAAACAAAATGTAGATTGCAAAGATACTTTCATAAGGGTAAAATAATCAAATTAGGATTTTTATTATCGTTAACGTATAAAAAAAATTCGATAAAAAATCGCGTTCAGGTTTTTTTCAAACGTATTCACTTCAGCATACACTACCACATTTTCTATTTTTATGGGAGTACCTCCCCCTCCCACAACACACAGAAAAGTAATAATAATAAATGAAATTAATTTTAATTTCCTTGCAGAAAGTTTTCCAATAAGATCGGTAGCAATTACTTGGCCGGCTCATGATGAAACAACCCTAAAATGTTACGGGAAAAAAAGAAAAAAAAAAAAAAACAACCCTTAATCAGGAGAAAGAAAGTCCCCCCCCCCGTAAACAGGAAACACTAGGAGACCTTCAAAGCACTCTAAAAATGGTTTGGATGGAGACTGTAAGCAGGTATAGAAGTGTAATGCTTATAATTTAAGCGAGCGCCATCTTGAGACAAGATGGAGGATCATGATAAAACCGGATACGTCGGGATACCCCAGTCCTCCTGCATCATGTCAAACGGTAAAATTAAACAGTTGCCAAGATGGCTTGGACAAGCACTTTAGCGGAGAGAATATTTCAAAGAGAAAGAGAGAGAAGGTAAAGTTACTTCCTAGTTGTGTTCTGGAGTACTTTCAGAAAAATTTAAATCAGTCCACGGTAGCGACTTTCACGGTGAAAAACTAAGTGACGATTAATTTTTAATTTAAATATAGAAGGGGCATTTGAAAAGTTCGTGGAATGAGTATGAAGGGTTTATTTGGGGGGGGGGGATCTGATAACACGTTATTTTTCAACATAAAAAGAAAGTTAGCAATAGTCACAGGTTACAGCATCAGTCTATACCCTTTGGAGTCAATACACTTTTGCAACCGATGCTGCAATGCTTTGATTCCAGCTGTGAAGAAAGTTTTCTCTTGGACCTCCAGGAATGAATCCACTGCAGCACTGACGTCGCTGTTGGTGGGAAAATGGATGCCAGCCAGGTATTTTGTTTTAAATTAGGAGATAGGTGAAAGTCAGATGATGTTAGTTCTGGTGAGTTGGAGGATGGTCCAAGATTTCAAAGTCGCACTCGCGCAGTGTAGCCATTGCAATGACAGACTTGTGAGCAGGCGTGTTTTCCTGGTGAACACACGCCTCCTCAGCGTTTGTATTTCATGTTTTCACGAAACGTCTCACAAGGTCTGCGTAATATGTCTGTGGGATTGTCTGAAGGTAATCCACTAGCATCACTCCATCAGCATCCCAAAAACCGGAAGCCATTACCTTGCCACCAGAAAGAATAGACTTGACTTTCATTGGAGGGAGAAGAACTTTGTTTCCACTGTTTGGACTGCTTCGTGGTCTCTGATGAAAGTGATAGACCCACGTCTCACCCATGATCACAAACCTAGCAAGGAAATTTGTTGGATCTGCTGATAACGATGCAAATGTTCACTTGACTTGAGAACTCTTGCGCGCCTTTTATCTGCTGTCAAAAACTTTGGGACCTAGCGTGCTGACATATTTTTCATAGCGAGAACCACTGTTATTTTGTGGTACAGATGTTCAGATGAGATGCCGGCAATATACGAAACTGTCACTCATCATCAATAGATCACACACACTATCAACAACTTCTGGTTTTGAAGGACGTTGCAGATCTTCCACAGCGTGGGTCATCTTTCAGGCTCTCCCTCCCTCGTTTTAATTCTGCTGCCCACTTTTTAACCATGGAACACGAAGGGACATCCTCCCTCAATGTTGTAATCATATCCTCATGAATTACTTTTGGAGGTCTCTTTTTTTACAAAATATTCTACGACTACACAGTGACTAATTTTGTCCATCATTCCTGATTAACACAACTTTGTTGACGTCAGGAAATTTGAAAACGGCTGTAATTGAAAAAATCGTACATGCCTCCTGATGACTGTGGCAAGCCCTCGGAATACCCTCCTGTTTGTGAAATAACCTTATTGAAATTGCACAAATCTTGATGAGTTACTATATGCAGTGTTATTCATTAAGTAGAAACATTTTTAATACTACCACTAACCTTCCATACTCAGTCCACGAACTTTTCAAACGCCCCTCGTACCGCATTAAATATAATGCCAATAAAAGATAATCAGATGTCATTATGACCCGGATCATGTGAACCACGAAAGCGTTCTAAAACATTCTTGAAAATAAAAAGTTTAATCTACTATAAAGAGCAGGAAAAGTAATGCACGAAATATGAAGTTCTCGCTCCACGTAGCTCCACACTTTTGTAGCTATTTATGAGACCCCCGTGATCATTTCTATAATCATTACTAAACTACACGTGCGGTTGAAGGTCCCACGATGTAGTTACCCATAGCCACAGGTTACAGCATCAATCTATACGCTGGTCGTAAATTATATAAGAACGTACGTGCGTTCAACTCATGTCCTCTGCTTGCGAATTGGGACTGCCGTAATGGTACCTAACACGCCTTTTATGAACTTTAAAAACTAGTACGAGAGCTGGCGCACTTGAACACAACCTCGCGCACGCGGAGTTTGTTCGTAAATTGAAATCATCAAAACTTGCAAGGCTCACGGAGATGATTACCCGAACGGACAGGGCAAGGGTCGATCCCTTAAGTGAGCACCACAACAACATATTGCTGGGAAGACACTTCATTGAAACTAGATTACACCCCAGTCTTCTCAAACGGTTGATTCCTTTTTGGCATCACGTTTTGTGACCGCAGAGTTTAATCGTCTTTACAGGTGTTTCATTATTAAACTTCTTAGGCTCAGAATAGCTGTGCCTGCAGTCGTTTCAGATATCAGCGAATCCCAGCAGACATCTGCACTGAACAAGTTCGCCATCTTTAATCAGGAGTACCGCAGTTCAAGATCAAAGGGGAAAAAAAAAAGGGAGGGAGAGAATCGTATTTGCTAGATTAACTCGTATAATGCGCAGAATCTTTATCTTAACGTGAAGATGCTGTGCGAAACTGAGGTGGGGTGATATGTTGAACTCGCATCTACACTAAGTTGAAAAGCGTATGTTAGCTAATGAGATAAAAAAAAATGGAGTATCGATTAAGAGCCTTCGTTCTTGCAGATATGCAAAGCAATACGAGAAACAGGTGCTTGTAATTATTTCCCATTCTTTGGTCTAAATTTAGTAACGGCTCTTATTAAAATGTTCCACCGACATTCGTAATTAATGCTTAATTGGCAATTAATCTGCCGATGTTTCAATTAATGGGGCGTGTAATAAAACATCAAGTTGTTTTGTATCCTGCGTAATTAATTTGGTCCTAAATACCAAAAAATGCCAGAATTTCTCCGCGATCTTTTTATAATCTAAATTTAGCAGTGTGATAATTAAAAAGATGGTGAACCCCCTCCATTTAAATATAAGAATGGTATGAACGGAATCTATCAAACTCCTCCTTCGGCCAGCTAGAACGAGACGAATCCCTCTTTGAAAGCATTAACATACCCTCGAAGAAGGCAATTTTCACGTCTTATTTTATGTTTAATATTTGCCATTAACACTGGGAAGGGGAAAAAATCATCGCGTCAAAAAATAAAATGATTTACCAACCTGATGCATGCTGGGATCGTACATGCCTCCTGATGACTGTGGCAAGCCCTCGGAATACCCTCCTGTTTGTGAAATAACGTGCCTGAGCGCATTAGCCTGGAAAAGAAAAAAAGTTCGTAGGTGAAAACACCGTATCCAGCATCACAACAACACCCACACCCACACAGAGTATACATGACAATGTAACTGTAACACATCGTGTGTGTGTATTATGCACTGCCAAGTCCTAGTTAGAAGCTGTTGTATAAGCTGCACCGTCTTGAAACTGGACTAGAATTAAAAGAAAATCTGGAAGCATAGGCTATACTTCCAGATTTCCTCTCCCCCCTGTCATTTCTGCGGAGGGGTGTACGTTTAATATTAAAACACGCACTGCATTTGGAAAGACCTTCCTCTGCAAGTTATATTAAACAAAATTAATGGCAGATTTAAGCATTAACTGGATGTCAATTAGCCCTTTGGGACCCACAATTTAGGTATCTGACGTTAGTATGTGTAAGGCACTGTTAAATATATCAAAATGCTCGTCAAATATAGAAATCTTACTCAATGGATTTATTACAAGCTAAAATTTTACTCAACACAACTATTCGTCTTATCCAAAGATGGGACTGAATTAGACAGAAAAACAGAATGGTTGAGTTAGTCTGGCTCAGACTAACCCAACCATTCCGTTTTTGTGTACAAAATCCGTTGCTTTCCAATGACTCCATGCATGTCAACGCTGTTTATTCATTCAATGAAAGCAGTTATCGATAAACATGAAAAATCTTGTTTATCGATACCTGTTTAACATAATAATCATCGATGATCGTGTGTATATTAAAGCAATAAAGGTTACAATATTCTTAGAGGATTCTTTACGATACTCACTAGGAGTTTAATAATTAGGATGGTGTCTTCAGTGAAATCGCTAATATCTCAAACTATATACAACATAAAGAGAATATTTTAAGGGGCAAAAGGTGCCGTATGCAGATTCTGAGCTGGACAACATTTAAAGTGCAAATTTGAAAATAATTAATCTAATTTTTATTATGTGGAATTCTCATAAATAGTGTCTAATTGTTAAAACTGCGCTATTTTATATAGAGTAGAAACCAGCTGCACAAATAGGTGCGGACTGAACCCTCCATGGTTTTTCGTCAAAAAAAGAGGGCAATCTGTCAATGCAGTAGCACAAGAACGTGAAAGGAGATGACCACATGGTAAGAAAACATTACTTATTGGTTACAATTTTTAATTTTTGTTTCGAAACATTGGAAAAACATCGTGTATTTTTCACGCCAAATAGGTTCCCCAAAGAGCATTAGTTATCTGGTCAAAATGATTCTGAAATCGACTGTGGAACAAAATAACCACTGCCGATTTCAAGGAAACCAGTACACTTTCCTGAATCATCCCAGTGATCCAGCCATCAGCGGGATTCAACTCTGCCACACATCAAGCAGGAATCATATGGTGATGGTTGGTTGTTGTAGGGTTTTAGGCACATCAGCAACTTGGCCATTTTGCGCCGTACATATGTCAATAAATTGAGTGTGTCCTGTGGTCGATTTGCTGTTTGCTGGACAAAAACCATGCTACCCTCGCCTGAGACCAATTAACTCAACTACATTGTGAAAAAGATTATAAAAATTCCTCGCGTCATTGACGGGATTCAAACTTAGGTCTTTTCGACCCGGTTTGTGGAGGACAGCGATAGTGCAGAGCAAACTACTACCAAGATGTGCAATTATGACTGGATAATGTGTTTCTTAGATAAAGAATATGCATAAAATTCACACTTATCTATAATAATAATTTACAGAAATAGATTGCATATAGGTAATTTATTTTATGCTGAGTTAACTCAGGATAAGTTTTTTCCAAATGATTATAAAAATTATAACTATAACATGAGCAGATCATAACTAACGTTTCAAGAATATTAACATATTACCATCATCAGAAGCATACGAGGATGTCGCATTCTCATACGCAAATTCTTATAATTCCAATACTTCTTCCTGTCCATTATGATTCGACAGGAAAAAGGTATGGTACACAGATGATGGAAGTGTGATGATGGTAAAGCAAATAAGCCAATCCACTGCATTGACGAGTCATATAAAAAAGTGAGGAGCATCAACAAAAACCAGAAGATATTGTTCAACGTTAAAGAAAGAAATACATTCCTTTGGATAGCCAGCAAAGGGTTGTCTCACTTGTTTATATATTTAATAAAGCAAACTGAATTTCGGGAGGCAGATAAAGCAGTCGCACGTCTCCAACTGGAAGGGCGAAGACATGAAAGAAACCTCAAACTTCCAGTGGCATAAATTAAAGCCTGTTCGACAAGCAGAAAGTAAAAAGAGATGTGCACACTTCGCACAAAAAGGTCCGTCGAGCTGACGAAAGGCTATAGAACGGCAGAAACAATACAGAGGAAGTAGAAGGCGCTGTATTTGGTACGTCGAAGCAGAAGACAAGCTGAAACGAAGGTACTGTCACGTTAATAAGGAAGCGCAGGGCTTTTTTAAGCGTTCAGGAGTTGCCAAGTGAAACAGCAGCTATTTGACAAAATCCGACTTAGAAGAACTACTAATGTATTCAATCTAATCAAGGCGTCCTCCCCATCTCCCTTGTAGGACAGCCAGGCTGTCTCCCATCCACTAAATCAGGCTAATGACAGGTAATCGGCAGCTTGGCGACAGTGGTGCCACCTAGGTGCCGGCAGAGCTTGGCGACCGAACAAAGTTTCTAATTCAATAAGAGAACACGGCTAGGGAACGAAAGAAAGGGCAATTTTCCTCCCATTCACCAAGTGGTCCGGACTTCTGGGCCAAGTGAGCCGCAGCAATCAGATTAACGCGCCTAACGACGGAGGACACGGCCGTTTAAAGTGGCGCTGCCGGGCCCAAAGCAGATTTGAAGCGGCTCCGCTGTCACGCTGTCAATGACAGGTCCGCCACGGGCTAGCCAATTTGTCCTTCTCGGTACGGGCGAAGACTGGGATGAGCAGAGAAAACAATCGATCGAGGCAGTCTTTAAAGGCGACTTTAGACATGCTGCAAAACCTAAGACTTTGTATCTAACAAGGGACGGACGGATGAGCTCAGGGTGTCGGGAGGGCCATGCTAATAGTAGACTGCGGTAGGATGATCCCCGAGCCATTCTGACATTCGTAAGCAGCAGTAATGAAGGTCTACCTGACAGCGGCTTCTTCTAAACCCTCGGCTTCTTAAGACGAATTCTCCTTTCTCCATTTTTGTCCAACATCCAGCGATAACAGTCGCATAAAGACTGTCACTTTCGCTCTCTGCAGCTAATCGAAGTGTGCGGAATGTGAATGCGTTTTCACATGCAAATCTCGTAGCGTCTTAAGGCAACTTTGCGGCCTAGTATGTGGTGATTTGGACGAATAATCCACACCATTGTGCGTGCCGCGCAAAATTACATTCCCTTTTAAAAATCTGCACAAAAGCAGCAACCCACCGATGCATGAATAATTGATAAGGAATGAGCAATTAGCACTCGCCGAACTTCGTTCAAGGGCACAAGAATTTGGCACCTGTGAGAGGTGTAAACATGACATTTTAATCACCACACACACGAGGCCTTCAGATGAAATAACCCAAGACAGCCACAGGGACGAGAAAAACATTTGATAGACAATACATGAATTATTAATCAAGCGAAAGGCGTAGGCCAATAACAATAATGGACGACACTCTGAATGACTGTGCGAGGCGTAGCATTCCTTTGTGGACAACTTTCGAGTTATCGATCTTCCCAAGGACCTCGGGGTGAATCTTCAAAGTTATCTTTTTTTCTTTTTTTTTTAGCCTAATCAGGTGGTAGTAATCTTCAATGGTATCTGCAATAGCGATTAAAGAAGATAGCGAAACGAATTATAAAAGGAAAATATGGTGGTGAAAGGATATCGTGATAAGCGGGTCTGATATAAGGGCTGCTTGCTCCTGGATCCTATTTTGTATCCTCTTCTTCAGTTTCATTATTGGAACGGTTAGACAAACAAGTGTGAAAATAACTGCACTTTTCTTAATCTCCACTGCATCCCAAACGTTTGCGCCAAACTAGAAGACGCGTTTAAGCCCTCCCGAAAGTTCTATCTTGTTCGTGCAGCAACAACAAACTCGCTGTTTCTCATCAGAGTTTGGAAACTGGAAGATACGCATGTATCATTAGTGGCAACACAGTTTGAAATGATTGGTACATTGTGGTGAGACATTGCGAAATAAAAAGTAGTAGCCACGATGAATGCCATATTTAATAAAACGCATTCCTAAGACCAGAAAAACTATCTTCCAAACCGAGTAGTCATTATATACTGATTCTCAAATATCCTTGGATCAGGAAACTGAAATTGGCCTTTAAAGTGATGTGCTTTGGACTGAACAATAACTCCACTATTTATTAAAGATGTTTGGCAGCAAAACACAGACTAGGAGTATATCCAAAGCACGTGGACAATTCCGAACAAATGACAAATAAACTTCCAAGATCAGATTTGACTTTCATTAGTCCAACAATAAATACATCCATTATACGTTCCTAATAACCTTCAGTGAATCTCCTAGTATTTGCGTGCAATGGAAGCCCTCTCCCTTGAGCAGTGTATGTGTGGAATCGGGGATATTAAAAATATGGCAGGTATTTGTCAGGCTTCCGTGGTAAGAGTGGATCAAGACAGTTTTCAATAACATTTGTGAAAAAGTGAAGCGAAGCCAGGTGGCGTTGTCAGAGACTTAGCTGAGAAAATGAGGAGAGGCAATTGTAAAGGCAGACCAAGGTACCAGATGCTACTTAAGAGTTCGGGTGTGGTTTTCTCGCTGAATTTCGATGCAGCAGTTTCCGCACCTGTCAAATATTAAAGTTTCCAAAATGGTACTGAAGATGGATATACCGTTTATATTCAAGTACTGAATGTGGTCAGTGACCTTTTATCACAGCGTTTAAGATGAGAACCTCTAACCAGAAAGCTAATGGATTCTTAGTTATACTCCAACTACTTCCTGTGTGTGTGTGTGTGTAGTCTGTATTTGCGTGTATTCTTCGGTCAGTTTGCGAAACTAAAAATTTGATTCTTGGGAGAAAAAACGTAGATCTATTCCGAGACCGACTAACTTGGCCACTAAAAAGCCCACCTTTTCGTGTTGATCATAATCGTAGACATGACTGCCCAACTATTGTTGTTATTGGATTTTTAAGAACATCGACTACTACGGCCAGGTTGTTTCGTGTATATTGTCTGTTAAATTGCGTGTTCTGAGGTCAATTTTGTGTTTCCAGGACGAAAACCCATGCTGCCCTCGCCTGAGACCGACTAACTCACCTATGTTGTGAAAAAGACCCATAAAAATTCCTCCCGTCATCGACGGGATTCGAACTCCGGTCTTTTTCACCTGATGCGGGGAGAACGGCGATCCTACCAACTGTACTACTCACGAGGTCGACGAACTATTTGTATATGACAAGTCTCTCAAACTTGTTCATGCGAAGCAAATATATACAAATCCACGCTCTATCTCTGAACACAGTTTTAGTCACTGGAAGTTCCCACAGTATGGAATGGGTGAAGAATCGTGGCATTATGTGTGTACATGGTCGTAACACAGTGTATCCCCTCTAGTACATTTCATCCAAAGATGCAGGATTCAGAATGGTGCCGCCTCTGCCCTACCATTAATACCTGGACACCTTTCCGTTGACAGCTGGTCACGTCCTACACAAGTACAACTATAAATATGATGGTCGGCCATCGAGGGGACAGTAGTACGATGGCGAAGTGAAAACAAGATGCTGCGATGGACGGACTTAATAGACTTCCAGCACGGAATTATAAAAGGGTCATACATAAGCAATGGGTCTTTACATGACATATGAATGTCACTGAAAATCCCCAGGTCGACAAATGATAGTTCCTCACGAAACGACCCGGAAAACCTCCGAAACTGACGGAATGATAGGAGAGTCCTGCAAGCAATCGTCCTCTCGGAACGCCGGTCGATATTCTAAATGGACGTTGCCCCTCATTGGCACACAGACCTTCATTGAGATAATTAGTAAAGTGCGCAGGACGCTGAATAATATCAGTTATAAAGGTCGACCACAAACCACTAATCACCCTGACTAATGCCAGACGCAGTCTAGATTGGTGTAAGGGCTGCTACTGTTGGACTGAAGACAAATGGAAATCAGTGCTTTGGAGTGACGAACCATGGTACATGGCCATGCCCGTGGTAGATGCCCGTATCATTCCGACAATGAAATTTGGAGGACGCAGCTTGATGATCAGAGGCTGTTTTTCCATCGATGACTTGGGAGCACAATTGCTTTGGACAAAACGGTAACTGTTGAGGTCTATCTAGACGTCCTGTACAATAATGCATTATCTACATTGTGGCAGCACGTAGGGAACGGCCCAAACCTGTGTCATTAAGACAACGCTCCATCTCATACTTTTAGTGGTGTGACGAACTGGTTTGAGGACATGGGCGTCGAAATGTGGATTGGCTAGTCTGCAGCCCTGACCTCAGCCCAATAGAGAACCCGTGGGATGGATTGGATCGTCATGTGAACGTGATGAGGGACTGCTCAAAAAACAGAACTGAACTGGTCACCGCTTAGAAGGCCGAATGGCGGAAAATATCGGAGGAAATTTACAAAAAAAGCTGGCGGAGAGCGTTCTTTGAAGATTAGAGGGACATAAAGGGTAAAGGTTATTTGTAGATATGTAGGTGTCCGGATATTAATGGTAGGGCGGTGTATTTCAAACAATTTTAACTCTGCAGACATTACACAGACAAAATTAACAACCATACTTCTAAGGTCTTGCATAATCTGTCATTAAACCCCGTCTTGGTACTGACGATAAAGATTTGCCTCAAACTGAAGAGAAAAAAAGAAAGAAATCCCTGATGAGCATCAATATTTGGATTTAATAAAAACGGTTTATAAGTGAATGTTACTGGTGATGGTAGTTTGCTTTCAGAACTGATACAGTGAAAACAGGAAGAATAAATTGTATCTAACTGCAGCTGCTTACTAGAAATACCTACTGGATTGCCTTAGTTATATGGGGATGAAGAGATGGTGTTGTAGCAGGTTTTAGGAGCATCAGTGACTAAGACCATATTGCTCAGTGTATTTTGTTTGTAAATTGCGTGTGTGTTCTGAGGTCGATTTTCTGTTTGCTGGACGAAAAACCATGCTACCCTCGCCTGAAACCGACTGAGTTAGTCGGTTTCAGGCGAGGGTATCATGGAAAAAAGACCCATAAAAATTACCTCACGTCATCGACGGGACTCGAACTCAGGTCTTTTCCATCCAGTGTGGGGAGGATGGCGATCCTACCAACTGTGCTACCCACGAGGGTATGAAAAGATGAAGTATATTCGCTGTTAATAGGACAATATCCAATCAGCTGGTCGCGAAGATGAATTTCAGCACAAGTTTAGATCTGAAGTGTATCAAGGGTTTGTAACGAAACTGTTTTGTACTTTTGTCGACAAGGTCCATTTGCTTGAAGAGGTAATTTCAAACAACGAAATTTCAGACACAAGTTAGACCTTTCCAGGTCAAACCCAAAAGTGAACAATTAAACCATGTACCAGATGATTGCCGAAAATAAATAAATAAAAAAAGCTCTACAGAAGATGAAATAAAGCTGTAAGCGAATCACCATGATGGCTTTACTTTTGCAATTTGAGCTTTGTGATACTTAAAATCGAGATAAATTTCGTCCATTGCGTCCCCTTTTTGGAAACATTGCAGCGAAAAGACATGGTGAGCGCAATTTCCTGACTTCGTTTTGCACTTATTTCAGTGGATTGCCGAAATTGTAATGGCTGCCTTTACTAATGCCCCTCACATTAACAACTAGCATTAAAAGGTCACTTGCTTACGTCACAAACAATGCATTCGAAACATTTCAGTATATAGAAGAAGTGGAAATTTATTTCTAACTGAAAGAGTCGTCCTACCTGAGACTGTACATTGGCGCCCATGGACGACACTGGCTGGTAGGAGTCACCACCGTTCATA
This sequence comes from Mastigoproctus giganteus, assembly GCF_048544385.1. NCBI lineage: Eukaryota > Metazoa > Arthropoda > Arachnida > Uropygi > Thelyphonidae > Mastigoproctus > Mastigoproctus giganteus. The sequence goes on along the minus strand of NC_143577.1, from coordinate 26,721,413 downwards.
CTCATGCTGTACATGCCCTCCTGCGGTGGGGCGCCTCCTGGCGGTGGCGGGCTTATCATCTGACCTGGTTGTTGGCCCTGTGAGGTTGGCACCATGTTATATGGGGAAGCACCAGCTGCGTATAGTGAAACACGAAGAAGGTAAGTGCAAAGGGCAATGGAAGGGCGGCCAAAAGTTGAATTATACTTCAATTCTTACGGATCACATGCTAGCCTATCATACTTCAGTTATTTGTAAAGTCTAAGTGACTTATGTTGTGTGGACTGCAGGTATGGGCATTCTTTGTGTCCACTAATATTAAATAATAGAAAACTTCTTAAATTATACTTAAAAAAAAAAACAAATATAACCGTATCGAGGTCTGATCTTGTTCAGTTGGTTGGATGAATTTGTTCAGCACTGTTTGCCAAGTGGCCAATTTTGTTTTGGGTAAGACGGCAATGTCGTTGCCAGGATCCTTATTTTTTACTAGGAGACAAAAACTAGGCAAGGATGGACAGTGGTAAGTACCATTTCTGAAAAGATAGAGTGTTACCAGAAGAAATATGCGTATCAGTGTTTTTGCATGCTTAAAGGGATGTAAATAAAATTCATCTGGATAAATAAAAGTTTAAAAATGCTCCAGTGGAAAACATCTGGCTGCTCTGATTAGATCACACCTAATAACTAAGATGAATCAAAGAATCCCAAATAACTTGTTCTGACAAGTGCAAGATCGTGTATTCTCCGATTTATTTAAAACTTGATAAAGTATCCATAAATACTGAAAAATGACCAAGAACGACCCCATATTCAGATTTCCCCCCCGCAATAAAATCGAGACAGAAAACTTGCTTTGCACCTTATCAACACTAGTACTGCGCCTTTCGATATCAGTCCTCATGGTCTACGGATTAAAGCAAAAATTCACCAGTCCAGGGGCCATAGGTTCGATCCTCACCTATTTTAAATATATATATTTCTTGTTTCTAGTTTTCACCTTTTTTTTTTTCAAGTGTTAAACATACGAGTAATATTGAAAAGCAACCGCTACGCAACCATGTTGCAATATTCTTACAACGAATTAGTTTAGAAATATTAAAAACAAATAAACTAATTAGGGCGGATCCATATAAGTACATTATGTTGGTAGAAGTATGTATTCAAAAATCTATTCCCGCCCTTTGAAATCAATCGACAACAGCCGCGATTGAAGAGGACTTTAGAAATTCTAGTCGACGAAGGGAATCCAAACCAGTGACAAGTTGTGAAACCAGTAATACTGTTACAGAGGACAAATATAAACGAAGACAAAAGAATAAAAGAAATAGAAAAAAAAAATTGCGATATTTAGATCAGGAATCTTTTATTTGATCTCGAAGCCACAGAGGATGACAACAGTGGGAGAACTTCAGCAATAATAAGGCGCAGGGGGCGTTTCTGAATATGGGTTCGTAGTACCGCGTGATCATTTTGCTTCATTTACGGAATACGTTATCTTAACGAAGTTTAAAATACTTCGGAGATGACACGATCGTGTGCTCCCCTTGTGAGTAATATGATTACCCCCAAGGGAAGAAAACACAAGAAATAGTCTACCTTGATCAAACAAGAAAAATTAACAGAACTATCGTAAGGAAAAAAAAAAAAAAACATTGACCTTTTATAACATGCGTACAAAATACCGGGGCCCCTTTTTCCAGCGTGCCACACCTTAATTTCTCTAATACAGGGAGGGGGCCGAACACTTAGGTGTGTTTATGTACTCATTACACCGAAACTATAGTAGGCACGCCCCAAGCTCGAATGCACTTCTTCGCAGCGGTAACAATTTAAGCCACCGAAGCCTAACAAGGTCCCCCAGTAACAGCTCACAAACGTACAAAGGGAAGAGACAACATGCGGCAGAGACGGAAGACATCGCAATGGTAACCAGGGAGACGAGAGTCAGAGGACAGTAGCGACGGAACAATCTCCATCTTCGGGATTGATTTTTCCTCCTATTGTCCTTCGAGCTCTTACCACTTTCTCCCTGATCAGCAGCAACCCCCCCCTCCTCCCCTTTTCCCTCTCGTTCTCTTCCACCCCCTATTGTTCGAGGGCTACGGGCAAGACATATTGGCGCGGGCGAGCCATCAGAAAATGGAATGGAAATGAGGCAAGTTGGGCGAGAGTTCATCTGCGAGAGAAACGGGGCAGGAGAAAGAAAAAACACACTATCAGATCATTTTGTAGAACAGGGTAGAGCAGCAATATCCGAAGAGCACAGGCCCATCCTAAGTGTCAGGAAGTTTGATGTATTAATGCTATTCCATTTCGGGATGTCAGCGCTAGATGAATGGTAGGCGGCCGCTCGCTTGGGCTGAGGGAGAGCCCGTAAACTGCCCCATCAAGACATGCCGACGGAATACAATGGGCGACTTCGCTGGTCCGCCAAATGTCCTTGTTATGACGGCGCACGTTCTTTAACAAATCCATGTCCGCCAAGAATTTACGGACTTCCGTCGCTGACACGAGAGACCGATCCTGTCATCGCTCGCCAGCGGCTCTCCTAGCAGCGGCGTGACTCAGGAGAATCTACATAGCAACATTTACTGCGGCCGGTAATGGCCACATCCTGTCGCAATGGTGACCACTACGCCAGTCCGGGCTTAGAATAATGGCGAATAAAATACCCTAGGTGCACGCAGGGGGTAGGCGAAACGATATGTGGCAGACTGGGAGGGTGGATGTGAAGACGTGCTTCGCTCGTAATCCTTGATTCTACTTCGGTAGCATTCTTAAAAGTGTTTTTTATCGCCAGCAGGGGTCGTGGTTCGCACAGCTCTCAACGTGTCGATGAAAGGTACTTAAAAGGATGACTGTGGGGCCAAATGGCTGCCATTGTGTGCTGCAGGTGGCCAGAGGATTTTTTTTTACGAGATTCCGCGGGCCGATAACATTATTCAAACTTCAAACACCGTAATAAAAATGTGTTCTTTTATTCTCTCCCTCTGTGCCACGATCAAACGTGCTTCACAAATAATTCAGATCTTTCGCAACCGAATGCGCGTACCTTATGGAAACTTTTCTTTTTTTTATTTGTGATGACGTCAACTCACGCGAGCTGAGAAGTAATAGAAATTAACCCGATCAAGACGTTAGATGGCAGTAATATAACTCGGGTCTGGTCATGGATTTCGCGCACACACTAACGCTGGTCTAACACGCAACTATCAGACTTATCACGCGGGGGCGCTACATTAGCTATTCACAGGAAGTAGAGCAATTGACGGCAGTGGTTTCCTGGGAACGGCCGTGTCAAAGAGAGGCTAGCTATTCCACCTGTGGACCGACAGGAAAAACAGGAACTTGAAAGGTTCGACTCTGCTATTATGGCCCGGCTGATTGGTCATTATTATTAATGGAGTGCATGTCTGCTTATGACGGACAGGCAGGCGATGCACGGAACTATGGGAAATGGCACAGGCTCGATGTTTTCGAATAATGAAACAGGCGCGCGCGCGCACACACAAAATGGAAGAGTTCTAATCGCAAAGACCCGTGACACAATCGGAGGGAGGCCCTGAAAAAACGTTTTTACCCTTCAGTCGAAATTAAAGAGGAAAAAATCGCGCGCATCCCTTCTCCTCCTTTTCTCACCTCCGGTACTCAGGAGTGCCTTTTTAACTGTCACAGATGCTTTTAGAGGCAGCACCTTGCATGCATTGGCTGCGCGTCTCGCGGTACGGCTGTAACCGAATATTCCCGTCTGTCAGAAGGGGAAAGGGGAAGGCTCGCTGTTCCGTCTGAATGCACATTACAATTTGCTGGACACGTCGATGGGTGAAATCCATTTGGGGAAGAGCACAAGATAAAAATTTATTAAAGAATCTATGCGGAGACAGCACTCTGCGAGTGGCCATTCAATTACGAGCGCCGAGGCGCTGTCAGGGGCTGTCAAGCCCGAAGACAAGGGATTAGAGCTCCGCGCCGGCTAATACCGCACTGGGCACGGAAAATATGATAAATTACAGCCGGCGAGCGAACTTTTGCTGCAAAATGCAGAACAGGAGTTTGAATGCACAAAGGGACGTGACTGTGCACGGAACTGTCAATACTGAGAGAACAATATGTCTCCCGTAGTCCTCGTGGAGCCCGGGATCTGGCTTACGGTCTTTGTCTCTGATCCCGTCTCGTGTCCGCCACAGGTTGACATCTTTACGAAGCTCGCAGACACAGGAGGGTGGAAGATGCACGCAGAAGAGGAGGAGGAGGAGGAACGACCTTAACTTCATCTCTTGATCAAGGAGAAAATAAGACGCTGTCAGCAGCCTCATAAAGTCGCATCGGTGGCTACACGCTAAATGCCACGACCGAACGGGCTGCACAATAACCCACTTCAGAAAGCACCCTCTTCACCTGCGAGTGTCGACCAGGGTCAAGAGCTGTCGATCAAAGATATTCTCACTTCAATCATGCTGCGTGCTGGTGATACCGAAATCTATTGACTTTACACCCTTTAGAGAAAAATAACCTTTCAAATAGTGAGCAGTCCAGCATCTCTTCTCTCCAGTCTCGTGGACAAAGAAAACTGTCAAGATCTCTTACACGCTTTTATTCCCAACGCGTCTAAACTGCTGGCCTTCTCCTCTCACTGTTCAATTATCTTCCAGACTGACGAAACGCAATTGCGAGTTCTTCATACACGGAACCGACAGATATTTGAGGAAAGTGACTATGCAACGCTTTGATTTAACCGAACCATCTTCGGTTAAATCGAAGATTTGAAAATTCAGCGGTGCTGATGATCAGCTGGAAACTTCAGGAATATTACACCGCAATACTTCGATGTTGCACTAATGTTAATTTTCTTACTCTTTTAAGACAGTACAACAGAATGGGTGAAAAGAATTTCAGTATCAAGAATAGAAAGATAGTTTCAGTAACTTCCTCCAATAGACCATAATTTAAATGTATACTTGAGATTGTTAAGATTCCAATTATGCTGAGCAAGAGTGAATGCCCTCATTTCGCAAGATATTTCATATTTTAGTTTCCACCTAATCAGATTTGGATTTATGTACTCATATTAATTGAACTTCTCATTGAGAAGTTCTAGAGTCTGGAATTTTCTAAATCTTGCTGCTTAGGTCATCAGAAGTTGTTACCAGATTGTATTCGTTTTAAGTCTGACTATACAAAAGTCGGACATTCCAGCCAAAACCACTCATTACGAAACTAAGATTTGACCTCCTCGCACAAATCCTGTACCTGGAAATAAAAATTTCACCAACCATCCACTAATTGATTGAAGAAACATATTTTTGCCACTGCTTTTCATAAAGTTATGGATGGAAATGTTTAATACTCTGACCACTACAAAAGAAGAAACAAATAAAATAATTGAATTTATTTTTGACTTTAAGCGACTTAAACCATATTGTGCCATGTATTACGTATCGAAAATGTGTTCACGGGTCGAAACCCTACTCCCACTGCCTGAGATCGGCTCCGATTGAAGAAGCCTTTAGAAATTCCTCCAGTCTATGACGGACTTAAAACCACTATACTGTCACGAGGACAATAAGAAAATTTCTCTCTAAATTTAGAGATGCTAGGTAATATCTGGGGCCGGCTCACTAAAATTCATGAGAGATGTACCATGTTTTTCGGGTGGAAAAAATTAAAAAGCTTAAAATTTGTTGTAAGCAATAAAATTGCAGTGTTTGGCCTTCAAAGCCCGTTTGTTAAGTGGCCTTCCTTCTGGTCAGACTTTTGTGAACTACAAAACTCGAACTTTATGGTCTATGAATGAATAGCAGTGTTTTCCAAAACCAACCAAAACATCACTGCTGCTCGATGTACCAGGGCAACCAGTCTCTTTATCCTGTTACACGTGCCATGCATACTTCTTCACTAAAATCATAAATTTATCCAACACTTTGTAGCTCATATTCCAATGCCAAAGTCCTACAGGACTGCAGCATGTCATGTCCATGGAACTGAGATAAGGAGATACGGCAGAGAAATGTGTATTAAATTTCTTATTTTCATCTGTAATTCTTCTCCATGCAAAGTCTTAACGCTCTTCAATTCACAAAATAATAGCTTATCCAGGAAAAAATGCGAACATCTTCAGAAAAATACGCAAATTTTTCAATAAACATGTAAACAAAATGGAAGGATTCATCATGAGAAATTATGTCATAATGAACTGACACCATCTACCTTCTTCAACCTTCGATGTCTTTTAGCAAATCATGCCACATACTTATGAAACAGATGGTTTTGAGTCTTCATATTATTAACTCTATCAAGAAAAATGTCATCTATCTCTTCAATTTATGACTTTCAGGATAAACTGAATTCAACTGTTTCAGTTTATCCTGAAAGTCATAAATCGCTGATGAACTCTAAGAACCAGGAATAACTCAAGGAGAAAAACTCTAAACCTTCTCCATGGGGTCAGCTAACTATGATCTCAAATGAAGACCGGAATCGAACTCAAACCTCTCCAAATGAGTGGTGGAAGGCGATGTATAGTGCCGACTACACTGCCACGAAAGGGTTTAAAGAAAAGAATGGAAGAATTCTATAACTGAATTGTAATGCTTTCACTGGATTTCTGATTGCAGAATGAAAGCGTGATTGATTCCTTAGTCTCGCCGTTTCGTGTAGAACAATATTTACACTAGCATGTCTGTAATTTATGGTAACAATCCATGGATTAATTAACTGGCTCTATTGTTTAGCCAATACTATAACAAACAGGTTATTACTCCAACCATAATTACTTCTTAGTAAGGAAATCAATATTTCTTTACTTCTAGATATAAAACTTCTGATAATCCCAATTCTGTACCATCTATGGTAATTATCTTTAAGTAATGGCATAAAATGGTGTCGCATACGTCACTGCAGCCTAAGTTGCTATCGATTCTTTTTGGTACATCAAGATGTCCATCCGATATATAGCTCTCATGGGTAGCACAGTTGGTAAAATCGCCCTCCTCCCCACACCGGGTGGAAAAGACCCGAGTTAGAGTCCCATCGCTGAAAAAACGCTGATATAATTAGTCGAAAAATTATGTAGAAGTATTATGAAAATGCATTCATACAACAATGGATGCAATAATGAGATATTATTTTTTTTTAACTAGTTCGTTTGCTGGATTGGATTCTGCTGATATCAATAGGTGCGCATGGAGGGATATGTGATCCACTCTATCACACACGAGGGGAGAGCCAGCTAAAAAATTTAAGACCGCGGAAAATGTCCAGCGATATACACAACCCCGTCAGGAATGTGGAACTCTCTTTGTTCTTCCTGTTTTGCTCACAGTTTTCGCAACAAAGAACGATGCTAATAGCAAATTCCTGGTCAGCACTACATCCCTGAACAGCTACCGGGACATTCTTTTCTCGTAGTGGCGCTTGACCTCCGCTGTTACAATGTCATAGTTGCCGGACAACAGCATTCCTTACCAGAGCCGAAGCAAACGAGCTGTTCCTAGTATTTCTTCTTGTCACTCAGAGCACAAACGCTAATACCAATCGCACATGCTCCCCTAGTAACGCAACTGGCAATTATGCTTTAAGGAAATAGTGGCAGGTGCAGAAACTTTCGACAAAAAAAACAACACCTACTGGAGTACACGCTGATCACATGATCTTTTGAACTGAAGAAATGAGTTCGATGCGAGTCAATATGGAGTGTCAAAATGCCCTCAAGTCCCATCACTCTTATAAAGAACAAAAAATGCGAAGTAATCATAGATTATTGCCCTTTGGATATTATGGTTCCTATCTATAGTCTGCCATTATATCACGTGATTGAATCCGCATGACGTCACTCGCTCCAAACAAAAACACTTAACTCCTCGTGCCAAGAAATCACTACTGCAACATCATGGGGATAATAAAATATTACTTCAAGCGCGTACTCTCGAATGTGCAGACCCTGGGGAAAAGGGAGGGGGGTCTACGAACCACTAGTTGAAGAGCACGCAAGACACCATTTAGCTTTCCCCGGTTCACTTGTTGGCTCAATGCTTACGAAATCCGAACGATTAGGGTTAATCGGAAGCAATTAATCACCCGTGCATATTCTGTAGTGACAAGGCAAGGGACGGAACGATTCTGAGAGGTGGTGCACCTCCCACAGAGGAGGATGCACGATCTCGTTGTTCTCCCCCTCTTTGCTTAATAGACAAACTTTTTGTCCGTTTTTATGAAGTCACACACCGTCTGATGGTGGTACAATACAGTTTTACCAGATATGAAATATTAATTCTTATTATTAATAACAGAAATACCATGATTTAATGCAGCATTCTTTAAGAATATTTTGATTTTACCAGTATTATTACTGGTTACTGCCATGTAAGAAGAGAAGTGGTACTGATATGTCCGAATATTGTAGCAATCACTGCAAGGCCATTCAACTAAGGATTCTGTTTTTTTTTTCTGGATCCCCATAATATATATCCTTAGTGGCTATGCAAATATGACCACCCCCACAATACTGGAGAATAAAACGTTACAGCCTGATAAAAGGGCTGAGCCAAGCCACCGCTGGCAGTATCCATTACACACTAATGGCAGCAGCGTTTATGAATCGCTTTCCTCTCCGAAACAGTGTATTGAAGAACATTAGGACGATTTTGTTCTCTTCCACCATTGACAACTGTGAAACGCTCTAGGGAAACATGACGAGCAATGCTTCCAGGATGCAATTAATTCGCTATCTCGCGACATCTATGCTGAGGCATATTACAGTCGTTATTTACATCCGGGAAAGCACAACAAGATATTAGGTGGTGGTCCTTTTGCAGTGGCCCCTGAGTGTATGTTACAGTACGATGGAAATATACCAAAGTAAAAAGCTATTTGTAACGTAGAACTCTATCAATGACAATACGTAATAAAGATCAGTGAATCACAGCGGCAGGTGGAGAAATAATGACTATTTTATCACACGAATCCTGAGCTTCCAAAAGGTTAACCTTATTGAGGAAGTGGCTTGCAACCTGGAGTTACAACCTTCACCATACTTAAATGAGAAAGATTTCGGCCAGAGGCCAACTAAGCACCGAGTGAAAAATCCTGGACAAGATCCTTTCAATTACCGATGAGATTACAAGCCAAGACATTTCCATTCGGAAGTTCCAATCTGATATCAAGTAAGAAATGGAGGCTTTTATTAAGCCCAACAGTTCGAACTATTTGTCACTTCATGAACTTATCTCATGCCATCTGTAAACGAAAGAAGACAGTTCTTCACTACTTTTTATTATTAAGATGCTTATTCGCTACATATCAACTGTGTTTACGAATAGCAAGTACTTTCAGGGACGCAAATTCATCAACTGTTCACTTGTCTTCAAGCTTACACACGTGCTCCATCCACCATTTTTGCTGTTCCCTGGCCCTCGTGGGTTGCACAGTTGGTAGGATCGCCGTCTTCCCCCCCCCCCACCGGGTGGAAAAGATCTGAGTTCGAGTTCCGTCGATGACGGGAGGAATTTTTATGGGCCTTTTTCAAAACGCGGCTGAGTTAGTAAGTCTCAGCAGCGAGGGTACCATGGCTTTTTCTCCCTGAAACTCTGGTTTTTCGTCCAGCAAACAGAAAATCGACCTCAGAACACGCAACTCACAGACAATACATAAACGGAGCAATATGGCTTTAGTAGCTGACGCTTCTACTTCTCATTTCCAACGCATATTTACTTTCTCAGAAGGATGTAACAAAAATCCACGTGGCCTCGATGACGATGCAAACCCCCCACCTCCCCCTAAAAAAGAAAACAAATAAAGAATATATTTGTTCTAAGAATATGAAAAGTATTGCTATTAATGCTAGAAGAATCAGTCTTTTTTCCAGATTGTTTGAATTGCATTGCAGACCCTCATGTACTACGATTTTTAAATATTGGGTTGTAATCTCTACTAAAAAGAAATTTAGAAGTCCCTGTATAATATTTGCCATTAATCTGTTTTATAAGATCAACGTGCACAGATTGAAATAATAAACTTCCAAGTTGGAGAATTTATCATGCAGCTGTTTGTATTAGTTTTGTAATCTAGTGGCCTAGATTATAAAACTAATACAAACTTAAAGTGAGCATCCCAAGATTTTCTTGGTTGTAAATAAGATTTATGAATAGCGATATCTCCTTAATATTTAGTCCTATCTAGACAAATTTTTATCATTTATTTATTACTATGTAGTAGAGCCAAAGTTCAAGAACTCATGCGGTTTATAGTTCTTTTGTGACGAGAAGTTTTACTGCAAGATGTCTTTCGAAAGAGTTCTCTCCATCTGCTGCATACTTCTGATAGCAGAAATACTACTGCTGGAAGCAATTCTGTTCATCTTTCCTTGCTACTTCCTTTAGACCCTGTGTAGTACTTTCCATCGCTCTACAGATTTAACTTGCAATCCCTCATAAGAGGTGTGCCAATAAAGTTCTCGGACTGGTTCTGTTGCGGTTATGAGTTGGAAAAGAAAGGAAATGGTATGTTGTAACTGAAACTTCCTCCAATAGGTGGTACACAGATTGTCCATTAGTCTGACAGGGTTCACTTAACAACCAATTTCGTTAGTAGCGTTAACGTTCCGTGTCACCATTTTGCAATGGAGCAATGTCAAATTTTGCATTAAACTGGGAAAATCTGCAACAGAAACGTATGAAATGTTAAAAACCGTTTATGGTGCTGAAACGCTAAGTCGTACAAGTGTGTTGGAATGATATATGACCCAATGACCCAAGAAGTGGGTGTCCGTCAACCTCTCGAAATGAGGACAGAATTGCAAAAGTTCATGAAACTGTGGCAAGAGATCGTCATTCGTCCTTCAGAATGATGGCCGAGTTGGACATGAATAAGAAGATGACTCGTCAAATGCTGCATCAAGATTTAGGAAAAGGAAGGTCTGTACAAATTTTGTGCCACACAGTCATGGATGAGCAGAAGGAACAAAGAGTGTCATCATGCAAAAACTTCATCCAGACTTGTAAGGACAATTTACGTACAGGTGCTTCAGTGACTATTAAAGCGCATTTCCCGGGCGCGGCTGAAATTTCGAGAGGAAGATAGCTGGTTCTTGTTGCACGACAACGCCCCTGCCCATTCCACACTTGTTGTAAAGTCATTTCTGATGAAACATGGCATTATACAGATCAACCATCCACCATAATCTCCCTTCTTATCAACGGCAGACTTCTACCTCTTTCCCAAAGTTGAAAACTGTCCTCAAAGGAAACAGATTTCTGGACAGTAACCACCGAACTGAACATCATCTCTTTGGACGCTTTCGCCGAATCCTTTCAGAAAATTTTAGAACGGTGTAATACGAGTAAGTGCATTCAGTCAGGTGGTGATTGAATAAAAATAAAACCAGTTTTGAGCCCCTTAACATTGTGTTCTTTTTATTGCATCAGTCCGGGAACTTGATTGCTACACCTCGTATAACAAGATTCGTCCCGGAGAAGCTGAAACTGTTCCACTCATAGCAGATATCAGTGCTGAATGGATTAATAATTATGCCTGTTATTTGGTAAGATTTCGATGCACTAAATAGCATTTTGTAATAAATATACTATTTGTATTGATTGAATTTCAGAAACTCTTTCCTCTGATTACAATGAGAATTGTAAGAGGACAAAGTTCAAGGAATTACAAGGAGATAACAAAAGGTGGATATAAAATCGACTGGAATCAAATGATGTTCTTGTTTATATTCAGGCACAGCCACCAGGTTAGAGGAGTTTACAATAAATCATGAATATAATCGTTAATCGTATTTAGCAGTCACGGGCTTAAACACCGGTACATGTTGTTTGAACCACGGTTCAAAGAGCGTATGCTACTGTACTCTCAAACTTGACCATCGCTTACGCAGTTTATTATTAATCTTTCACAACACGAAATTTCATTAAATTCTTAAATAAGGAAGAGGCTTAAGAATCTTATTCCAAAGAGCTTTTTAACAAAAGATACAAAGAGCCAATCAGTGAGTTGTGTACTTTCGAGTCATATAAACAATGCAGTAATCTATTTGGCTTGAACGAATCAGAGACATTTTTAGCACCAAGAATAAAATGAACGAAACTAACCACGAAAACCTCATAAACTAGTTTATCAAAGAATTCTGCATAAACTTCTTTTCGGAGTCTTTGAGGAATGAAGGTTCTTGTAATGAAAGCAACCAAAGGTCAAAGAGGTGTGTGTATGTGTGTGTGTCTTACGCAAGGCGGCTCCTAAATGTTACTTCATCTCCGCCATGGTTCTCTGTGATGATGTACTAAACTCTGTACAATGGCCAGAAATGAGTGTAGTGCTATGTTGCGTAGTTTAGCTGTTTCTGGCCGTGTTGCTACCAGGAAGCAGCGATCGCCAGGAAGGCTGCTTCCCAGTACCCGTCCACGCCATGAGGAGGCGGGCCGAACTAGTCACGTACTAAACTAAATGTAATATTTCCAGCACCCAGAGGAATAAGCGCAAGTCCTATGGGTGCAGCAGTCTCTTATAATTACGCATGGTGGTGAATACCACAAAGAATCCTGCATCCACTAGAGAGTAGCAATGGATGCCAGCAGTTCCTGTACCCAGGAAGTTCAAATCTGGGTAGAAGCAGTTTAAAATCCCGTCTCTAATAAACTGGAGACCAGCGAATTCTGCCCCCTAAGGGACTAGCATAATAAAAAATAAAAAAAAAACTGCCCCAAAGGTCAAAGAGATGTAGAGAATCAACGAAGTTGATCCATCTACTTAATTTTAGTGCTACCATTCTAATGTATATTCTAATGTGTGTGTGTGTTCATTTTTGGGTGGCCCCTAGACATAAGCCCAACTCCACCTTGAGAATTCTGTGTTGCAAGTGTACTACTGTCTGCAGGCCTGTTGTTATCGTTAAAAAAACGAGCGCCACCTGGACAATCGCTTCTCGGCGCCTGTCCTTAGGCATGTGAGCCTGCGCCTTGCTCTACTGTCTAGTGCACCAATAAGACGTTCATCAGAGATAGTGCTATACCGATGGACGCAAAAGGTTCCTCAAGCTGCCCAACCAAGGGGGAAAAAAGACTAATGGTGGTACCTCAGTCTATATTTAAGTAATTTCTAAGTAACAGGCATAGGCTATCATGTCCGAGAATTGTTGGGCAGTCACCCTAGTCCATACCATGGACCAAAATAGATTTTATTAACCTGGATCAAGCCATAATAACAAATAAGTACAAATAAATATATACATGTGCGATCCATACAAATAAAAAAACGCCGTTGTTCATTAATTACAGTACTCAACACTGGTTGCTTGCTGTAGGGTTTTAGGCGCATCAGTAACTTATGCCATATGGCGGGTGTTCTGTGGTCGATTTACTGTTTGCCGGACGAAAAATTCAAATTTCCGGGCGAAAAAAAAAGTGTGTGTGTGTATATATATATATCTCCTTGCTGAGACTGACTAACTCAGTCACCTGTGAAAAAGGCCATAAAAATTCCTTATGTCATCGACAGGATTTTAACTCAGGTCTTTCCGATCCGGTGTGGGGAGGACGGCAATTTTACCAAACTGTGCTACTCACAAGTGCACGCAAGACTCACTGGAGTTCCAGTGATATGGTTATTTAACGAAAGCTTTGGGTTGACCCGTTCCTGATAATTCAGCTGCCTGCGAGTGGATTTAATATTATTAAATATACTCAGAAGTATGTATTGGTATTAGTATTGGCATAATGATGTGATGCAAGGGAAGCGAACTTATTCTGCATCTGCAAAAAAAAAAAAAAAAACACCCATCCTAAAAATAATCCAATTTTTCCTTGAACCTTACGAAACTATTCGCCTCGGTCACCAACGTTTTACAAGTGTACTGTTACTAAGATTTCATAATTGCATTTTTATTTCACCTGCCACTGAGAATATTCCTCCTCCATTTATTTTATTAACTCTCCCCTCAGGGCTTTGTACAACTCATTTAATGCACCTCTTCCTCCCAAGCTCTGCGCTGATTTAGTCCCTTGTTTGCATCTCCAGATATTCTATATTTTTCTTTAGATGCAGCCATTAGACATCGACACAATATTCCAGGTGTAGTCGCACCATCTTTTTACGGCCCTTGTGAGTAGCGTAGATGGTATAATCACCGTTCTCCCTATACCGGGTGGAAAAGAGCTGAGTTCGAATCCCGTTAATGACGCAAAGAATTCTTATGGGTCTTTTTCACAATGTCGCTAAGTTAGTCGGTCTCAAGCGAGGTTACCATGGTTTTTCTTCCGGAAAATCGGGGTTTTCATCCATCAAACAGCAAATCTACCACAGAACGCATGCAATTTGACATATATGGCAATATGGCCTAAGATGAGCCTTTAACTCTACAGCCAACCAACCAACATCCACCTTCTTATAGAGGGTAATGACCTCTTTTCTTGCAAAAAATTCCGATATACAAGAATGTATAATGATTTAAAAGTTGACTTTCCAGAGACAAAACAACTTGAGAAATGCTAAATTTGAACGTGAAAGCCATATCTGGGAAGGCTTGGTTGATTTGGATTTTATTGGCGCATTAGCAACTAAGGCTATAATGCGCTCTGGGAAGGCAAGTACAGGTCGACACACGTATCAGCAAGTATGGCCATAATGCGTCAGGCTAAGGATTCATAAGTGGATTCCATGGTGATCTTTCTTCTTTTTTAATTTCATTAATACATCGTGAATCTCAATGGTTGAAGCACTATCATAATTCATCACCTGTCATGAGTTTCACTGGCTATCTGGTAGACTGGCAGCTATTCTTATTGTTTAGCTACCAATATATTTTGGTATTATCAGATATCAATAATAAGAAAATAGTATTCACCTAATCTAAACTTAATGTTATATTAGGAAATATACCCAGCTCGGAGCATAAGTAGAAAGCAATCTGATCTAGAATCGATGTATACTTTATTTTCCAGATCGGGAGAAAAAAGTAGCAGATAAAGGTCATTATCATATATCATTGGAAGTACCCAAGAAACCTAGAGATGGACCAGAAACATTTCTCATATTTATTTTAATCTCCACTCGGTCTGCACAGTTGAACTGCTCCTAAAATTTTCCAGCAGACGCTGTTGCAGGAACTACTTAGTTAGACCAGTACCAAAATTGAAAACCCCTAAGGATTACTAGCCTTGTCCAAATGACGTCCTCTCAGAATATTCGAAGAACTGATCCAGACTGCAATAGCTAATCTCTAATGACTGCTTCGATCACACCAGAGTATTTACATACAATAATACACCAAAGATGCCCTCGTGGGTACCGACACCGGGTGGAATAGACCTGAGTTCGAGTGCCGTCGATGACGGGAGAAATTTTTATGGATTTTTTCGCAACATGGCTGAGTTAGCCGGTCTCAGGCGAGGGTAGCATGGTTTTTTTCTCTCGGAAACTCCGGTTTTTCGTCCAGCAAACAGAAAATCGTCCTCAGAACAAACCCAATTTCCAGACAATATACACGGCGCAATATGGCCTTAGACGCTGATCTAAAACCATGCTACAACAAAAACACCATAGATCAAGGATACAAGAAGGTCTGAATAATAAATCCAGTTAATACACAGTGTTTCCGAACATCAGTTCATCCTAGGTGAGTATCCACAACAGATCTATCTATTCTTCAAAATTACCTCAAACTGGCTCCATTCGAGGTACAAGTCAGCTGAGAGGTTCCTCAAGGGGAATTCCTCTCAGTTGTCCCGTTCGCGGCCGTCTTAAGAGCCTTTCTTCGAGAATCAATCAGACTTCGTCACAAATGCAGATGTCATGAAGTATTTATTACATCCAAAGGCAGCAGAATGACGTAGTAAAGGGTATGTGCAGTTATGGAAGGTTAAAGCTTATTTTTTAATTTTTGGCTTACACGTAACTGAAGTAAAGAAGGCACAGAAGAGCCCCTTACAGATTAAGAGAAAAACTTGACTATCTATCATATTCGTAGAACCCTTTGAAGAAAAGGGTTGTTGCATTACTAATGAACTGTAGCAACCCTCATAAAATTCTTACTTCATCCAACTGTAAAGGAGTCTTAAACGTTGTAATTCCTGACAATCTCTGGTATTTGGTTGTTTGGGTTGTTGTAGGGTTTTACGCTCATCAGCAACTTAGGCCATATTGCGCGTTCTGTGGTTGATTTGCTGCGTGCTGGACGAAAAACACGAGTTTCCGGGAGAAAAAACAATGCTACCTTCCACTGAGACCGACTGACTCAGTCGCTTTGTGAAAAAGGCCCATAAAAATTCCTCACGTCATCTATGGAATTCGAACTGAGGTCTTTTCAATCCGGTGTGGGGAGGAAGTCGATTCTGCTAACTGTGCTACCCACTAGGGCAGCAAAAAACGAATTCAATATCTTTTATGTCTGAACGAATGAGTTTAAGTATGTCATCTACCGAAACAAGTCGCCTTTATGTTGCCGTAAAGAACTTTTTAAAATGTCAGGGACTACGAGCAAATTCCCTATTTTGAGAAAATGATCTATAAAATGTAACCTTTATTTCACAAAAACAGCAAGAATATATAAAATAAAAAAAAAAAAAAAAAAAAAAACAAACCGGAAAATGAATGTGGTAAATATGAGAATGAAGTACAAACAAACTACAAGTTATTTGAAAATATGAGCGACACCGTTTTAGATAACATACACTCAATGTCAGAAAAACTGCCAAGCTCGAACAGTGTGGGTACATCTATTCCGGCGTATAAGTTGACCTTTGAAGCACTAAACATTTGTCGAAAATTTTAAGGTCAACTTATAAGCCGAGTATCAAATTTTAAACTTGAATTAAAGGCAGATGGTCAGCGTTAGAAAGCCAAATTAATACCAATATGTTTACAATTTATCACACACACATATTTTTATATAAATATGCATTTTAGCTCACCTCTTAAAACCAAAGAATTTATTCATCTTCTTCATCATTCGAAAACAGTTCATGGAATTCGTGGAGAATTATGTTTTCAGGTTTATCTTCGAAATCTCGAAAAGTAAACTTTCAATTTCTAATAGAAAATGGCTTCCATATTGATACTTTGTTTTCAGAGAAACCAATTTACAGTACAATAAACAAGCAACAAGGAGTGACTCAGTTTCATGGAGTCCCATATATGCATGTACTAATAATAATCAATAAGGTGATGTCATGCGATTTTGGTTTCATGATCTCTACGTAAGAGGTACTGTATACGTTTACCCCATTCTTTATAGTGTATTGTGCAGTGTAATAAAATATCACAATATAAACTTTTAAAAGAAATAAGCAGAGAGTGGTTCAGGACTCGCTTAGTGTACTTTTTTTGTACATAACTGTACAAAAAAGGGGGTCGACTTATACACTGGAATATTGGCTTCATCTGAACATTGGTATAAAACTAAAAATACAAAGGTCCAGATAAAGCCTTCTTTGGAAATGATGCAAGTTGTTATTCATCGAGTTACAAAGGTATCTGAATCCACTTGAACATGCTTCTTGAAAAGGCTTTTAAAGTGCCAAGGTAACAATCAAACCAGACACTGAAACATATTGAGGTGCTATCATGTCTAAGATATGCCTCACAGGAGATAAATATCTGGATCCAGCAGACCAGGGAAGCATGTCGACTTGCAAAGAAAGTGTCTAACGATATTGGCGGTAGGGGATCGTTGTCCTATTGAAATCAAATAACTGTTGGAGAGATGGCAAAACCACAGTTCTAAGTACAGTTCCATCTTAACTTCGCTCTGTGAGACGACCTTGAACAAAAACCTGTTATGAATGGCTGTCACAAGAGGTGTCACTCCCCATCACGATTTCTGCTGTTTCATTTGTATGTCTCTTGCTAAATACAAACAGGGACACCAATTTTGTCAGGGCATCGCCACACTTGCATCTATCTATCATCGCTCCACAGACAGAACTTGACTAATCACTAAAGCCGATCTGTGGCTATTCATTCTGATGACTGTATTCTTCTGGTGTTCCCTCAGCTGGGTGTGTATCTCTGCACCAGTCTGCTGAAGTCGCTGTATACGATAAGAAGTGGTAAGGCAGTGTCGACATAATGCAGAACGCGAATGAATTCCCACACTTGCCAGTCGCTTACTAATGGTACTTTTTGATGGTGGATAGCCCAAAGGTGAATTATCATCCCTAATCCTTCTCAGAGCAGCAAATTTTCAGCGCAGTCTGTCGATGAATTATCCGATCCTCACTCTCTGATGTCTTCTGGGTGCCGGTATGGAACAACTGTCCTGGAATCGCTGATGATGCAAGGCCATATGGCCTTGGCATTTTAAAAGGGGAATTTAGGAGAGCCAGCGACGAAGGCCATATTGCTCCTTATATACTGTCTGCAAAATGCGTGTTCTGTGCTCGATTTTACGTTTGCTGGACGAAAAACCATGCTACCCTCGCCTGAGGCCGATTAACTCAGCCACGTTGAAAAAAAGGCCCATAAAATTTTCTTGCATCATCGACGGGAATCGAACTGAGGTCTTTCCACCCGGTGTGGAGTGGACGACGATTCTACTAAATGTGCTACCTACCATGACGTCTTGTTTGTGTTCGCTACAAATTCGAGTCTGATCATTTGCATATATATCATCACAATGCACTGACACAAAACATCATAACCAGTTCCATTAACTCTTTTAGGGTGGGGCATTTTTTCTGGCTGAGGGTATAAAAGAGTAATGGAAAATTTATTAATCTAATAATCCTGTTTCCCAAATGTAACTGGGAACCTGCGAAGCCAGGGAGCCAGCTTATGTCGTTTTGTGTATTTCCAGTTATTGCAGCGGTGTTTAATCTATGAAAGGTCCCATTATCATCTACTTGGATAGCACTAGTGAAAGTGTAATATTTGCATGGAGCATCAGCTGGAGATAATTCTGAAGAATTGAAAACAATACCGTTTTCGGGAATTTCGAAGGATGTCAAATAATTTTATGGACCCAAACACAATGTCACCTTTCCACAGATTCAATAAGCATGGTTGTATTTTACTATATGCTTAATAGTGTTCTGCAGTTGGATCGAGAAAACCATTTACTAAAATCAATGGCAATTAAATGGTACATTTACTTGTAATAGAGTCATTCAAACAGGCTGAAGTTCCGACCCTGGATTTTGGGGTAAGAATTTTCCGCCAGACAGCCGTCCCTTCTTCTCAAGCGAACATTTCGCTGAAATCTGGATAAATTATTACTAAGATGCAATACAGAACTACTTCAAATGCTACAACGTTAGAGGCATTAAGTATTTCACTAAATATAACAATCAGAGACACCAAATTCATTCTCTGAGACACTAACATTAGTATCTCCTCAGAGAGTTAATGGGCAGATCCTCTCATCCTACTCAATGATGCAAACGAAAACGATGGCTTGGGTGGAGTGAACTCCGATTTACGCTGAAATTCTGCTCATCTCTTGATGTAAAAAAAATAATAATAATAAGAGATTATATCGAGCACCAATGGACAATGGGACCATAAACAAGCGAAATATTTACCACTACAGGAAACTTTGTTGAAAGATCCATTGTGAATGAAATTTGGAGAACTGAATTCACATTCCAAGTTATTATAAGTGCAGCGAGAAAGTCATTCCTTTCTCAAAATCTGGTTTTAATGACAAATGAATTTCATTTTAAACACGGCTTATGGATGAATCAACTTCAAATTTCAGTATAGAAGCAATGATGAACCAGGTGATATAGATTTCTGTGTGCACCTGTGAATTAACGAAAGTTACGTGGCTCCCATATGTTGCTTTGCTGTTCTCTGAAAGCATGATCAACTGCCGAACGTGATGACTGATTAGAAAGCAACTGTCTTCATGAAAAAAGGAGTCATTAATTGCTGCCGAAAAGGGATCCTTTCATGGGCATTCCTTAGAAGACGGGGTAAAAACTTTCAGGATGCTTTCATTTCCGTTCAAATGTGGGTGGCCTTCCTCTGATTGTATTTCATGTCGCTTGCTGAAGCTACCTAAATTACCGAAGTTCCATTTATCTTGAGACCACTGAAATGTTTCACAGAAAAATATTTTGCCCAATTTATTTTTCAATTAATTCATATTGATTAATGAGAAGAGAAATACTGTTTATCAAGAAACACAGAACCGGCAGCACTGAATAAAGATAATGTCATCACAGATTAATCTAAATGGTTAGAATTACGATTAAACTTAACTCGTTGGCACGGTTAGGTAAAACCATAAGCTTTTTAGTGATTTTGCCTTCAAAATGCACAGTTTTTTTTACTAAAAAATCCAGGTCATTTATTAAGCATGGCAGTGTTTGATCAGATTACGATGATGATGATCAGATTACTTTATGATTAAAAAGATAACAGAAAAGTGACTATTGCACAAAGCTAAACCCACTAGCAAAGAAATTAATGGCTGCCATGTTTCTGTGTGGTTTTATAATAAAGTGAAGTATATAATAAAGTAAACTGAATAATAAAGTATAATAAATTTTAATATTATAATTATAATAATAATTTTAATTATAATATTTTTTCCTTCTTGAATCCACATAAACTGATACAATGGTACCTTATTTTCATATGAATATTTAAAGATGGTCTCAAGATAATTGAAACACTACATTAATGAACAAGTCGCCTTTTAAGGGATCTCCCGATAATACTCCTATTTGTAAAACTTATTGTCTCATCGAACATCTAGAATGAGGAATAATTTCAAAGTGCCAATTCACTTTTCTTACAATTTCTGAACTCTTTAAGTCGTCCTGAAGGGGCTTCCCGTGGGTAGCACAATTAGTAGAATCGCCATCCTCCCCACACCAAGTGGAAAAGACCTTAGTTCGAGTCCCGTCGATGATGCGAGGAATTTATGGGCCTTTTGCACAACGTGGCTAAGTTAGTTGGTCTCAGGTGAGGACAGAATGGTTTTTCCTCCAGGAAATTCGGGTTTTTCGTTCAGCAAACAGAAAATCGACCACAAGCAATTTACAGACTGTATACACGGAGCAATATGACTTTAGTCGCTAATGCTCCTAAAATCCTACAACAACATGATGTCAACATCAGAACTGACAATTTTTGTCAATTTTGACATCGTCCTCTCTTCCTTCATCGATGTTATTTAATAATATTAAAAGGAACAGTGGTCCCAGTACCGATCCTTGAACACCATTTCTTACTTTAGCCTAATTTGAAGAATAACCAATCGTTAATCACAACCCTCTGCCTCCTGCGATCCATCTGGATTTTTCCCGATTCCAACATGTCCCAGCTTATAATGTAACCCCCTCCCTCACGTGGGACCGAGTCAAATGCTGTTCTGAAATTCAAAGCTTAGCTGAATATACACAAACGTGAGGAGGAATCAAATAGGTAGTTTATTTTATTTTATTATTTATTCCATATTTTTAATTATTTTGTTTTATGGTGCACCAAAAGCCTAAGGGTTCCTGGCACCATACAGATAATGCATTACTGAATTACAATGTTTTGAAAATTAAGAAAATAGTATTACGGACAGAATGGGCTAGCGATGCAACATGGTGGAGTGGAATCTGCATATTCTACATGGAGCATCAGCACCAGGGAACTGCTTGCCAAGGTCACACTGTGGACATTGGTGACCAAGCTGCAGCGTGGTAACCAATATACACTGCGTGTGTGTGTGTGTGTCCTAAAATTGTTCCCATGAGTACCTGTACATGGCGTGGTGCTCTAGGCCCGCGACTTGCATTCTTAACAAGGAGTGTACAGAAATAAACCAACTATTGATGTCACCTGTTATGGGTAAAGTCACGCACGAACTTGGATCAGACTGATATCGCTGAGAAGACCATTTCCAAAGTATTATTCAGGAAAAGATCGATAGATCAACGTGGCAGGGAGTGCCAGACAAGTGCCATGTCTGAATTGCTGTTCAAGAGATGGAGTATATGTGTATGTTCTCTCTGTCTTTCCTTCTTTCTCTCTGTCTCCTACACACGCACACACTAAAGCAAACTGTTTCGAAATAACAAAAATAATGCTACTGCTATTCACACTGCAAATATTCAAAACTGAAGTAAAAAAAAAAAATAATAATAAATAAAGAACTGCTATCGTGTTCAGCTGTGGTGTTAGCCTTTCTAGGAGTTGCTTCAGTGTGACGTTGTCTTTTCCCTCTCACCCAGCCCTCCTTTCGTTGTTGTGGAGCCATTACTCCAGAGAATCAACAGTAGCCCAACAGCCATCAGATATTGTGCTCTAATCAATTGCCGGAGTAGAAGGCCCGGTCACCGCACGGCAGCGACGACCGTGATTCAGGTGCCACCTTCCTCCGGGCTCGTGCCTCTGGTCCGGCGTGATAAAGGGATCCTTTCAGCGCGCACATCGGCCACGAGATTAGAGTAGAATGTAGCCTCGTTATCTTCACCGCCCGTCTGCTGGTAGGGCAAACAATAGCCCGTCCCCCGACACCAATAGCGGCCTGAGGCGACGGCCAAATATTGCATATTTTACCGGAGCAAATTTCCTAATGGCCGTGGCAGCGAGTGATAAGGGAAAGGATGGCAGGAATAACGGCGGCAGACCGGCTTCTTGCATGGTAAATGTCGGCAGCAACGTCGTGGATGAAAGAGGAGTCATCACAGCGTTGTTTGGAATAGTGGAAACAGTGACAGCACCCGTAAAGTTGGGCAGCTGGACCGACAGACAGGAAGGGTGGAAAAGAAGTGTGCCAAAAGAGAGCCACAAAAACATCTGCTGCGTTATTAGGTGGCGGAACCTAGTGGAGCAGGTGACGGAAGAAAATAAAGAAAAAGGGGGAGTGTCGCTGTTTAAAGATGAAAACACACAAGATTTTTTACTCCCACACCATGATAAATGCAAGCATTTAGGGTAATGTGTGGATAGCATAAACGCTACCACCTGCTCTGGTATTAACAGTACTCTTAAATATGTGTGGTTGACTTGGCAGTGCAGTGAATCTTTGGGTACCATAATGTGATAAACACTAAATCAGAAACAGGGCACTCGCATTGCTGACTCGTGGCCAAACTCAACATTTAGGATAAAACAATTAAATTCTCTCTCTCTTTTTTTTTTTTTTTTTTGTAGAGTCTGCATTTCGAGTGCATCATTTCTCATTTTTTTTTGTGGCTGTGATATTTTCATCCATTCAACATTCGCATCAATAGTCTTATTTTTATGCATGGAATACATACACAAGAAAGCTTTTGCACAAAGTAGTCCACGTAAATAGAACAAACAAACAAACAAACAAAAAAAATAGACATATCATACCGTCCGCATTTCCGGCTTTGAAAACCCAAGAGTAATGGCCTTGATCTGGGGGAAAACGGAAAGGGAGAGAGAGTCGGATTACAATGGTAGTGGAATAATAAAGTTTCCGATATGTGTGTATTTTGAAATGGGATATTTTTTAAAACTAGGAAGCTTCCAATATTTACAATTTTAAAAGAGAAAAAAATTATCAATTTTAAAATAAACAAATCAATAACGAACATAAATGGGTTACAGTAACTTCTATTTTATATTAAACATATTATATTTTTTTCCCCAGCAAAAAAGAGCGCCTCTATTGGCAGTGATGGATATTAAACACGTCAGAAGAGAGATGTATACAGTCTGTCACACACACACACATTCACACACACGGAGAGAAAGAGAGGTAGTTATTTCACAAATACCATTTACATACAGGGGTCAAAATGTGGAAGAGAAAAAAAAAAAAAAAAAATGTCTGCTGCTACAAGCGACCCTGACTCCTGCGTTTGGGAATGCCCTGACAGAGATTATCATCCCGATTTGTCAATCGAGGCATTGGGAGAAGAGTGAGAATAGTGACAGAATGCTATAGGGGTAAAGATGGGGGGAAATATTACAATCGATGTTAAGGGAATGAAGCCGCGAAGATTGGAAATCGATGGAAATGTAGAGTTAGAGATGGATAATGGGTCTAAGACAATGCAACTATTTTATAACTGGATGCAAATTCTATCTAGAGAGTGGTGGGGTTAGTAAAAGAGATTACTGTTAAAAGTGCTTGTACATACGATATTAGTGGGAGTGCGTAATACACTGCTGTCATGCAGAGAAGACCGATTTCCAGAGGTAATATTACATGCCTGATACATAACACTCCATGCAGAAATATCCTTTCGCCCTTAAAACTAAAACCACTTTTCCCTATATAAGAAACTCTTAGAATTGGTACCTACCTGCTTTTTTGGCAGCGTAAAGATTGGCTTCTTCCTGAGCTTTGCCAATATTCTTTTTGTACCTTATCCTTTTGTTACCGAACCAATTGGATACCTAATGAAAACAGTACACAGTGTGAAATTTGTACATATAAATACGTCCTAATAACAATTCAAACATAAAACTAGAACTAATAGTTCGGAGGATTAAAGAAAATAAAATTTGAATCTTCTCAAATAAATAGGATTAATTAATATTTATCGAGGCAGTCAAAATCGGTTAAATCTTTTTTTCCATACGCTTTATATGGGAAAAAAAAAAAAAAAAAAAAAAAAAAAAAGGAATAATAATTGCCGGATGGATTTCTATTTGCCCGATTTTTAATGAAATTTGGAATAGTTTAACAAATATTTTTAAAATGCGCAAATATAAAATTTTACGAAACAGTCCACTGGAAGTCTCTCTGTTACATGTGGACGGACTTATGAACACGGTGAAGACAAGGTGGCGCAGCATAAGCCTATGGCTTATGCTGCGCCAGCCAAAAAAAAAAAAAAAAAAAAAAAAAAAAATATATATATATATATAATAATAATAATAAAATAAAATAACAAAAAAGACATAAAATAAAATAAGAATAAAAACAAATTAATAATAATAAGAAAATTTAAAAATATATAATATAATAATAAAAATTAATAAGAGAAAAGGAAATGGACAACCTACGCATTTCCTTGCTCCCTTAGGTAATTATCACCTGACCTTTGAATTTCCCCAGACTGTCAGCCTCTACCACCCATGTCGGTAACTTATTCCTGTAATTTATAACTCGCTGACTAAAATAAAACTTACTGCAATACAGTCTACACAATTCCCCCGTTATGGCCCCTGGTTCTCGAATCATTTATAACCCTGAAAATTTCGTCCTTATTCATTTTGCTTATGCCTCTCAGAGAATTAAACACCTCAATCAAGCCTCCTCTACCGTGCCTAGTTTCCAAGCTCTGTAACCTACATATTCGAAGTCTTTCCTCATATGGACGCCCTTTTGCCGATCTCACCAGGCGAGTTACCCGTCTTTGGATCTTTTCAAGAAGAAAAATGTCTTTCTTTAGGTACGGTCTCCATATTATGTACCAATTTATAATTTTCTTAAACTCATTTTGTAGCT
Source organism: Mastigoproctus giganteus (assembly GCF_048544385.1). Lineage (NCBI taxonomy): Eukaryota > Metazoa > Arthropoda > Arachnida > Uropygi > Thelyphonidae > Mastigoproctus > Mastigoproctus giganteus. The sequence continues at coordinate 26,696,068 of NC_143577.1, read as the reverse complement.
TAAAAATTGGCAATTTTTTTATAATAATTCAATTTTTGTTTTATTTTACAGATACCTCTAAAACGATGGAGAGTGCCAATTAAGTTTTGAAGAAAGAAAGGCAATTATAAAATGGTATCGGAAATATGAAATTGAAGTTCAGCGTGTTTGGAAATAACTATATGGAATAAAGGCGCCCACACGTTTAACAATTATTCGTTTGTGGGATAAATTTGAGGAACATGGAACCATGCAGAATATCAATAACTTAGCATGTGGCAAGAGGACATCAAGAAGTAATGAAAACGTTGAAGCTGCAAGAAATGCACCCCAAGAAAATCAACATCGGTTTTCACAAGAGCTAGGTTTAAACCATACAAGTGTTTTTAGAATGATGAAGGAATTAAACCTTAAGTCATTTATACTTCAATTAGTGCATGCAATCCAGAAAGATGATGTGTGGTCAGATGAGGCCACATTTAAAATGAATGGCCATATAAATCGTCACAGTTCTGTTTACTGGGCCACTGAAAATACACACATCACTCTACAGAAAGATACATTACTATGTGGATGGGGCTCTCTTCACTTGGCATAATTGGTCCCTATCGATTAAACGGCACTGTTAATGGACAAAAATATCTGGATATGTTGAGTGATTGTACTGTACCAAAAATCAGAGATGTGTTTGCAGATACACTGGTATATTTTCAACAAGATAGTGCACCTCCACATTATCATACAGCTGCGCGCGATTATCTTGACAATGAATTTCATGATCACTGGATAGAAATTGATGAAATAGAAAATATCCTCCAAGGTCAGATCACGCCCCTTTAGATTTTTTTGCTTGGGGATACTTGAAAAATCGGGTTTACAGTCACAAACCGCAAACATTGGAGGAATTGTGGATGAAAATTCAACAAGAAGCAGAAAACATTTCACATGATTTCTGCATTTCAGTATGTAGATCTGTTGAAGCTAGATATCGCTCATGCATTAATGCTGATGGAGGGCATTTTGAACAATTAAAGTTTTATTGTTGTAAAAAAAAATTAATGTTTTTTGTCTGCAAAGTATAAAAAAAAAAATTTTAAGTGTGCATACATAATTTTGAAACACTATATATATGCGACCGCGCCTAATAAAAAAAAAAACTTTTAAGCCTACTTTTAAGACAGTTGAGAACCTAAAATAGGTCTATTCGGTATAATTAATGGATAAAAAGTGCATAAATATTGAAGAAGAAACCATAAATTGGAAAAACCTGTCGTACAGTCTTCATTAAATTAATCTTCCTCTTAGAATCGCACTTGGACGTATACAAGTTATTTCAATTTCATTTATTTTTGGAAACAAGCAAAAGGTGCATATTTGAAAAACCATGCAGGGAAAAAAAATTACATTCTCAACTTTTTTTCACTTATCACTGTAAATGTTATTAAATTAACGGTATATCATTAATGTCGGTTATAACGAACTTCTCGTTAGGGCGTACTCGTAATAAAAACTGCCATACATCAAAATACAGACCATAAGGAAAGAACTCAGTCCTTACAAGTCATCAATACAACAATTTATTTCAAAGACTTTAAACGACTTAAGTTATTTAAATTCGTTAACCAAATTTAAATCATGACTCAAGTAAGTTACGAATAAATGGACAACGCCAGGAGAAATTTAGAAACTAAGTGAAGATAATGTACTATTCATCTAAAACACACGGAACTGTTAAATTTGCAAGAAATTATTTTGATTGGAATACATCTTACCTGAGACACTGTAATGCCACATTTCCTTGCTAATTCTTCTTTTGCTTCTTCGCTGGGATAAGGATTGGAGAGATGGGAATAAAAGTATTCATTGAGAATCTCTGTGGCTTGTTTGCTGAAGTTTCGCCTTTTCCGCCTACATTTACAAACGAAAACACAATTTATTCATTTACACGCAGAAGTGCACATAGCTTACATAAAAAAAAAAAAAAATATATATATATATATAACAAAGACGTTAGTCTCCCCCCCCCCACCTTTAAGAACCGGGAACGTGTTAAAATTATCGCTCATATCGGTACAAAAACAAGATTTTTATTCGTCATTCATACCAAATAGAGGGTTGAGTCTAGAAAACGTGGCCAATTGTTATCAGATAAGTAGGCCCCCACCATATAGTTAGTGGATAAATGGAAATAACTGAAGCCAGCAGAGGAATAACGATTCATTCTTACAGTGGCATTTTCAGCCAGGAAAGAAATGTTCCCATTACATGGCACGAATAAACGCAGAAAGAAAGCCTAAACTGTCCAACTGGGTTGTGGATAGCGGCACGACAGTTAGACGCGATAGCACACCATTATTCGCATTTAGCTTCACTTGGAAGTAAACTTCTGGATGCAGCTGTTGCTAACTTACCTCTCCCTACAATCAGGGACGGCTGCAGAAGGTGGAGAGGGTCTCAAAGATGGAGATCTGCAAGTATGCTCCGTAACGAATTCCAGCAGCAATTTCTCTTTAGTGCAGTAATTGAGTGAATCCGGTGGCGTGGAGGAAGCGCCATTTAATGCAGCAAGGGCCATTTAATCCTCGTAGTTCGCTGCCAACCCTTCCATAGTGCACTTTTTTCTCGTTTCCTCGCCTGCCAGTGTTATGCACGGTGCTCCGAATCACGGTGTGCCGAACCATTACGGCGGAGCTTGGGGAGAAAGGCTTAATTCACTATACTAGGCCGTACATCAATTAGACTCTCGGTCTTTCATATTTTCATTTTAATCCTCTCGGGCGCAGAAAGAACTAACAGGAAAATGCGCTCTCTCTTTCCCCATTCGCATGCATCATATCTAGTACTGAACACTACTAATAACTGATGTCTTTCTTTATCACGTGGAGTGACCTCGAAAATTCAGAAGTGATATTTATCTCTTATTGCAATCAAGAGGCAAAATTATCTGCAAACACAGATATATACACTTTGCAAAAACTAAGCGCTCTACAAATGCGTACCGACAGAATTCCTTGTCTTTTAATTTCTATCTTTCAAAAATCAGTTTACCAGAGCTCAACCTATCTGTAGTTTAAAGATTTTTGTAATAAGATTTTACGTCTATGCTTTATAGAACAGATAAATATGTATGAAAGAAAAGATAAATTTATTCATATCTCATGTTGTGAAGCTACTGTGGGAGTTACCTCAGTGTTACACTACTAATAAAAGTAGGATGATACGCGCTTGGATTTTTCTTATTTGTAAACATTTTATTAATGAGTGCGGTATAATAATTTCAAAAATAAAGAGGAGAAAATCGGCGTTGGTGGGTAAAATAATGTATCATCATAGTATATTTTAGGAGCACCAAGAGCATTAAGGAAGGGGATAGGCAGGACAGCTGTCCTTGGCCCAGTCAGCACGGGTATCACACTGGTTATAACCATGGTCTTCCCCACACTGGGTGGGAAAGACCCGGTTCGAATCCTGCCTATGACGCGAGGAACGTCTATGGGCTCCCCTCCAATTCCGTGGCTAAGTTAGTCGGTCTCAGGCGTGGACAGCAAGGTTTTCTTCCAACAAAATGAGTAAATCGACCAAAGAATACACATGGTTCGATGACGTAATTCTCTAGCTGACCCTAATATCACAGTTTGTTCCTGACCTGAACATTGTGGAGGGGACCAGCAATTGGAGTTCGGGTCTCCAACAGGAACAGGCGGGCAGCCCCGTAAGGAGGTTTATCCCAGGGCCGGTGCTCACTCTCGATTCTCCTGAGGAGCGCTAAAATGTCTCTTAAGGGAATGGGCTGCTGAAGACAGACATTTAAAAATCTGTTAAATACTTTATAAAAATTCAGAGCAAAATCCTCAAGACTGCAAGAAAATTTACATGTAAATCTTAAATTTAAATCTAACAAACACTGAATGGCATTTTTTTTTCAACTAGATTTTAATTTTAGTCCACAAATTCTAGACTTAAAGATCTAACATTAAAGGCGTACGTTCCCTACATTTGAAACAACACGCTATTTGAAAACCATGTTGATATTATAAACTTTCCGAAATTTAGAACAAAATTCAACGAAGTTGAACACGACTATTTAAAGTTACAATGAGTTCATTAGTGATGATTAATGCTCAATGATCAAAAGTAGTGCGTCACTCTACTCCTCTCATCGTTCATCTCCTTGATTCTACACTATTTTATTGAAATTAATCTATTAATGTTTAACGCGTAATAGCGATGCTTCTATCTGACAATAGAAAGTAGTTTGAAGTTACGAAAAGATCAGATGATTGACATAGTGGAGTTGAATCATTCTGAACCTCGAGCTTCTCCTAACAGAATCTCTATTCATCTGGACAGCTTTTCATTCTGACGACCTCTAGTGAATCGTCACATCAAAAAGTGCCGTTATGATGCACCACGTGCTTATTTCAGCGTTTGCTCTCATATCACGTTCATAGTTGATGGCATTGAAGTATACTGAAATTCAGAAGGAATGTTCGAGGCTGACGACAACCCTATTAAAAGAATGGTTCACGTTCATGTAGCATCTCGCTGACACGTGGGGCCGCGACATAGACGCTGTGGAGATCCACGTTGCAATAGCAAAAAGAACTTGGCACAGCAGATTAATGGGGAAGTTTCCTTTTAGGCACACCTTGTCGAAATGCAATAACTGAATTTTAATAAGATTCAATTACTGGATTGGCATGTAAGAAACCATATAAACAGATTAGGCAGTCAGTTAAAATGCTTATTGCATTAAGAAACAAGAAGCCGAGTTCGGGGGAACATTACGTCGTACGTGCAAATTACCAGACTTTTAAAGGTAGTTGTGATACTAAGCATACAAAATTGTTTGGTATTGCATTTAGCTCCACTTCGAAGCAAATTTCTGGATGCAACGTAGATAATGTGCATGGAAGAAGACATAACACTTGCATGTTTCAAAGAAGTTTAATCGTTTTATTAATACGATATTTAATAAGGAATTTTGGTCCAATTCTCCTTCAACACAGCGGGCAATTAATATGATTAGCTGTTGGCCTAGTACGAAGCTGACATTTCAGCTCATCCATCTATTGCATCTTTTCTTCAGCAGTTTTTCCTGATCATCAACCCTGAGAAGACAGAGCGGACGATGTTTCTCCTAAAGACCAATCCTACAATGATCGCCTCAAAATTTGGCAACCACCAAATCCCACTTTATCACATGTTACTCCGACTTGGATGTAGTATTTGACCCAAAACTGTGGTTTAGCATTCAGCTAGATAAACTCACTTCAAGAATGTGGACAACAAAATAAAATCTCTTGCATTAATTATCAAGAAGTACAAGAGAACTACTGTTTTCCAACAGTAATGTACGCATCAGGAGAACATCTGCCGCCCCAACGACCAAAAAGCATCTCATGGCTGAATATTGCCTACTTAAGTGAGCCAAATTTGAAACGCATTAAGCTTTTACATGCCCGTGTCTTCGAACTCACTAAGAGTTGCACAATATTACATGGTCATGTTAAAACTAAAGGATCGATCACCATAATGCTGTCATGGTGTAGAAAGAGCGAAATTGTCCAGAATGTACTGCATGAAATTCATTGTTCCAGGAACTACGATCATCTAAGCCCAAACAGCGAAATAACTCCACCAAACCTCAGAATTTATTTATTTATTAAATCCGTTTAATAAACGGATTTAATAAATAAAAAATAATTTGGACGATACTCTCTGGTGAATGACGTTTTCCCAGCATCCGCCGGATCCAAACACGGCCATGAGATCGAAAACCATGCTTCGTCACTCCACAACACAATTTTCCAAAGTCCCGGAGCCTAATCATAATGGGTGTGAAAATTGTTCAATATTTGTGTTGTTCCCTGAAACTCTTTGGTTGGAGGTATTCACTGATGACTGACAGGATCTGAGTAACACTCTTCTGAGGGTGCGCCAGGCTTTTCCCGCCAATCTATCCTTTTCCAGGCTGTAACAGCATCATTTGTTGATTTCTTCAGTCACCGATGATTTAGAACGTTGAATGGCACGAAAAGATTGACTGCTGATATGACATCTTATGATGACTCCTGGTGCAAGTTGCTAAGTTGAAGGCCTCTTGCATCTTCTTGTTTCTATGTCTCCCTGACAAGTCGATGGCGAAAATAGTTGAATTTTCCCAAAATCCCATGGTGTCCGGATAATTCTTTCTGACAATATAATATACCGTATATATGCAATATGAATCCAATGTGTATACAGAAATGCGTTTTACAGTTAAATGAAAGAGATTCGGATTTTGGAGACCGTTGTCCTTTTTTCCCTGCCGCCAAGATTAATCTTCTTAGGTGCACATACATGTTGGTGTCTAGGTAAAGTACTTGAATTTATGCGACTAACTTTAGTTGAAATGGTAAGACAAGTCAGATACTATTATCAAGTAAGCGTGTTTGAACAAGTAATGGCAATGAATAAAGTTGAAGCTAATCAGAAGAGAATATAGCATGTAAAGGCTCTAACGAAGAAAAAGCACATAGAAGCTACACAGTATTGAATAATTAACAGGAAAAAAATACACATGTACAATTTAGCACCCTTACTGAAGTTTAAGTATGGTTGCGATAAGCCAATAAATAAAGATTTATTCCCAACAGTTTATACTATTATCTAAATAGATATGACTCTTGAACTCACCTGGCGTCAAGAAACCTGGACCGCAGTATCATGACGGCCTCACACGTACTCTGTTTCAACTGAACTTGGATGGAGTTAAATTTCTTGTGGATGATTTGGACCATCCTTTCAATCTCCTTTGGCGTGATCGGTCTCGTCCTACTCTGTTCCCGTAACAAGTTCATCACGTGCGTTGTGAACTCATTGCAGGCCTACAGTGAAGAAAAAATAAAAATAAAAAAATAAATAAAACATTCTGATCATACTAAAACCTATAAGAAACTGCACAACACTGTATGACATAATTATTAATTCTACACTTAGGATGATTCTTTCACGAGACAGAGAACATTACCGTATTTAGGGATCACGTGAGCTCGAACCACAGTTAACTGAAACGCGCGCATACTGTACTCGAGCCGTGACCACTCGGCTACGTCATACCACGTTGGCTCGTTGTACTTACTTTCTAGTATAGAATAACCAGTTTTAACCAATATTTGAAGTTTTTCTTAAAAGCTAACTACTTAAGTGGAAATCAAATTAGACTAATTCATGCTATAGCTTACTCATTATGAAGATGATTGATGAGATTTTGAAACATTTAAGGCATAGTGGTTGCTGTGAGGTGCACGTATTGACGTAAAATTCTTATTTAATATTTTCAAGAACGAAAAAAGCTCAGACAAGTTTTTCCCCAACTATAGGGAGATGCGACGCAACAGTCAGGTGGATAAACTACTCTATTTTAACCAGACAAATTTTACTGAACTTTAAGGTGTTGTGTGAAAAAATGTACAATTTGAGCTTCCAGCTGCATCTCTGGGGCAAAATGAATAATAAGGGGGGAAACAGAGGAGGGGAAATCAAATCATTGATAAAAAAACATGAAAAAATTTAAAAGCAAGTAAAAGTGTAACCAAAAAGGCCAGGCAACTAAACAAAAACAGACTTTTTCCCTAGTCCAACGATAACCGAGCAGCTCCTTTCGTGGGATGCAGAAGAGTGGAGTGATAAATGGAAGCAGGCCAGAGTGTGTGTCTGCAGGTGCTGGGGCAGCAGCAGTTCCGGGCCGGTTGGGTTTATGACAGCTTCCCCGATGATGAGAACAGCAATAACTGGTGAAGCCCAGGAGGAGCTGTCAAGGCAGATAGAAAACACAGCCCTGCAATGTGATTAGTGCTTCATCAGGCTTATGGAGGATCCCTGCTTAGACCTGCCGAGAGCTGCACACCGCTGAACAGATGATCTTTTTGTGAGCCAGCATCATGAGCGGGGGGTCTTCAACTGGCTCCGTATAGTGTGGAACGCCGAAGCCCACTCTGGCGGAAAGCATGAGGAATGTTCTCTGTAATTGGAGCAGACGGCATCACACCGGGAAACACGTCTCGCATGCGTTTTAGTGTGGAAAAGGGACACCTGACGCTAGTAAAGAGAAGAGGTCCCAAGAGAACCTGAGAGAGGGGGTGCTTTGCTAAATATTACTGCACGGAACTGTACTTGCACTATATCTTATTTTATAGCCGAAACACAAGCACATGTGTGCCTGCTGCTAGTGCAGTTCGCTCATTAACTGCCCAGTCGTGCAACTGAATCAACGTCAACGTATACATTACCAACGAAAAGGTAATACGCTTAATTATTTATTTAACTCCACTTAGCATACTCATGCCAGCACACAGGTATAGTTATTAAACCCTAAAATCACCATTCATGACAGAGCGCTATCTTGTCAGGAACCCTAGAAACAATTACGACCTTCTGTTATTGTATAATAGTATGACTAAGCATCAACAGGGTGCTTTAAAATGATTGACTCGAAAACATTTAAGAATTAAATCTATTCGCTTAAAAACGGACTTGCTGCGAATCATTAAATATTTACAAGGCAGTGTCTACTATTTATTTATAAAGTTATTACATTCTTGATGATAACTGATGGTAGAATGCTCCTTTAATCGCTTTCCAACAAGCGGTCCAAGGTCCTGATCCAGTCTCAAAAGAATTAGGCCTGCCGCAATATTTCAATTATGCTTGAAGGGATCTCAATTAGCTTCGATCAATTCAATGTGCCGGATTTAAGTTTGATCCCCAATATAAATCGATGCAATATATTAATTTGTATGGGCAACGTAAACCAATTCGAATACAGTTTTATTTTTCATCTGCTAGAAATATTTGATAAGTTGGACATAATTCCATTTGAAGATTAAACTGTTTTAAATAGATATAAAATAAAACTGTACCAATACTGTGAGAATTATAAAGCTTAATATATTACTTCACTTTATATTATTAATTCACTATTATTAGTTCAATTATATGATCTAGAGCAGATTGGTACCGATTTTACTCAGGAGGGACAATTTTTAAGTTTGTTTGTATTAATGGATGTCAAGGATGCGTACATTTTTTTTTAAAAATATAATTTATTACACAATACTGTACATTTTTAAAATTGTTCTCGAAAAGATTGAATCTTTAGAGGAAATTTTGTTTCAAAATTTCCTCTATAGTAACCACGAACAGATGGTTGGTTGGTTGTTGGGTTTTATTGGCGCATTAGCAACTAAGGCTATAATACACCAAAACCACCATGAACAGAGACTGTAAAGCTGTTCGAAATAATCCTGGAAGCTATTTTGTTCAACTGTTAGCTCTGTTTAAGCGACACTCTCAGTAATTGTTTTTTTATTTTTTATTTTCATTTCTTTATTTTTTTCCTCCAGTAAACGAAGTAAAAAGAAATCTGAGTAGAATGGCTACTATTATTGCAAATGTGAGGGGCAAGGTTTAACCAAAACGCACCAGTATGCACGCCCATTTTTGTTAATCTACTGGTAGGTAGTATTTTCAAGTATGCAGAATATAGACAACTCATGCAAGATTCATGAACGTTGTATCGCTTATGAAGAGCTCTCTCTCTCTCTCTCTCTCTCTCTCTCTCTCTCTCTCTAGATATATATATATATATATATATATATATATATAGAGAGAGAGAGAGAGAGAGAGATAGATTTGGTTTTTTAGGAGCATTAGCAACTAAGGCCATATTGCTCCGGGAATATGCGATGGTCATTCCCTGACCTTTCCGCATCCTCCGTATTTGGTGGTGACGGAATCGAACCCCGGTCTAATCAAGAAGCGTGTGCTACGCACTGCTGCTCCTTCCCACCTGGCTACGGAGGCGCGCAAGAGAGAGAGAGAGAGAAGAGACAAAAGGATACGGGAGAAGAGTAATAAATATTATACAATTTTATTATGTGTTCTATAAAGTTATATCATTAGTAATTAATTCATAAGGAGATAACTATATTTAAATTTTACTTCTATTAATCACAAAAAAAAAAGAAAAAATTCAATTAATTTAAGAAAATTTCGAACGCACATGAAATGTAACGTACTGCGTATATTAACTAACTTGTTTTATTTATTTATGTATTATTATTCAATTTAAGTATTCATTTTATTTTATTGGGCTATATAGTTAATCATATGATTAATTTGTAATAAATTACAATTCAATATTTTAAATGTAACGAGCAAGTAGTATGAATATAAATTCGTGTTTTTAATACCAGCAGTTGGTCTCTTAGGTGAGGGTAGCATGGGTTTTCTCCTGGAAACTTGGGTTTTTTATTAAGCAAACAGGCAAATCGACCAAAGAAAGCATGCGATTTACAGACATAATATATGTTCACTGCAATATGTGTTAATCTGCTGATGTGCCTAAAAAACCCTACAGCAAACAACAAAATAGTAAGTGGCCGAATTGCGCAACTTTGTGACAAAGTGATTATACAATCACTTAATTAAATTCAGATTAATTTACATGCTCAATCGTTCAAGATTTAGAATGATATATGATTTGTATCTGTAGACACAAAACTCGAGGATAAGATTGCAGGCAAACATATATTGAAAATTGGTTTCGATAATGTATAATTGATTACATTGGTGTTTCATGGATGGCTGTTTGGTGTAATATGGCCGCTACAGTCTTTATGCCATTAAACTTCCATAAAGTCACAATTGCTTTGCTTGTTAAGGTAGTGAAAAATGGATTTCAATCGTACAAAATTAAAACCTGTACAGAGGAGCCATCACGTTGGGGCCCTCTACTTTTCACTATAAGAGCATAGACGCCTTTCTGTTGCTGCTTGCGAATTCATACACAGATGTTCATTCCTTCTTCTCCTGTCTGGGCCAGACGTTAACCTCAGAGGATTCCTGTCTGAAATACTGGATTCTGAGATAGCTGAAAGGAAAGTCGCTTACGCCAACTAGAATAGGATCAGCTGATAACTAACTATAATCAAAGTTATCCATCTTGTTAAAGCTCTTCACAAAAAGGATAGAAATTCCATGTTTCTCAGCGATTGTCCTCCATCACTCGACTACCATCAGATACCATCGCCACAGTCAAACTACACTGCAGTCACCCAAGGAACAGAATTTCCGAACCTTGATCGGATATTTCCTTCCAAACTGTTGGAATATTCCTAGCCCTAGATATAGATTTTGACCATGTTCTAAAGACAGAAGGCCTACCGGTCTGACGCTGGGTTGTTGTAGGGTTTTAGGCGTATCAGCAACTTAGGCCATATTGCGCCGCATATAATATGTCTGTGAACTGCGTGTGTACTGTGGCCGAATTTCTATCGCTGAGTTAGTCGCCTGTGACCGACTAACTCAGCCACTCTTAGAAAAAGACATAAAAAATTCCTCGCATCGTTAATGAGATTCGAACTCGGGTCTTTTCCACCCAGTTGTGGGGAAGACGGTGATTATCCCAACTGTGCTACAACGAGGGCCGGTGTGAGGTTTAGTTACAATTATGTAAACTTGCTGTAGAACTAGTGTGATTTAAGTAATATTATCTTTTGTGTCTTCTTTACTACCCTCTTGACTACATGTACATACACTTCCAGTTTATAGAATGAAGTGCACAACTTGACTGATTTAAACAAAACAAGTAATAATATAAACAAAAGACGTTCTATCCGTTAATGAAAACAGTCGAATGGGATTACAGATATTGCAATCCGCTCAATATTGACACTGCAGTGTTGTATGGCTAAAATATGGCCATCCACCATTTTTTACATTATTTCTGGTGATCTGCAATGACAAAAAAGCATCTAGATGTCCATCACACAAAATTCGGAACACATTTTTTGTTGTATAACTCCAACTAAAGAGTAGATTACCTCCAGAAGACCCTAAACTTGCTTCGGTTGTGAAGGGCACATTCAAAACTGTGTTCGAGACCGATGACACGGAAACTACGGCCGGAGTCGAAACTGCGAGAAAGGAAGCAAAGAGCGCGATTGTCTAAACAAGCCCATTGTAGGGCTATGAAGTGGATGGTCACTGCATCCCTTCAAGAGCTATGAAGAAACTATAACAACCAATTCTGGTCCAGTTCTGTTGGACGCCATCGGGGCCGTAACGATTCTACGGGAGAATACAAAATTTAACGGGGTTAGCGGGGCCACACACTGTTCAAGTGTCGGATTCTCGGCAGGTGGGGAAGTCCGGAGTTTGGAGAACTCGGGAGTGCCATAAAAGCTCCATAAAGCACGTTTCAGATCCGTTTTATGTGTTTACGAGCGGCGTGAGAGACGTTCGCCTACAGGAGGCAGCTCCCGGCAGTCTCCGCAACTACAGCCGACATGACAGATTTAAGGCGTTGTCGTTACGACTCTCGGAGTCCGTCGTGTCTCCATTGTTTGCTAATTATTGAACGCCTTCGATAACGGGCTAAAGGCCGGCGACAGGTGTTGAAAAGTATCCTTTTAATGACACCTCCCTACACTCAGTGCTCCATTTCATTCTTCTAAAGAAATGTATACGGATTTTTATGTGAGCCTGAGGAGCCAACAGCGGAATGCCGTCCCTGCATAGGCGAGCTAAAGCAAACTCCGTTACACATATCCCTTAACAGGCCACAGAGAGAGGTAACTCTCAATTTAAAAACAATATTGGCAAGACGGCGAGAATAAGTGCACGCGCGCGCACACTATTTCGGATTTCAACCTTCGTGCGGCGTTTTGAAGAGCGGGCCACCGACTAATGGTCCGCTAATGGGGTGACGGATTCCTGGCGCTAATTAGAATCGGATGCAAGGGGTGCACAATCGAGGCAATACACAGTGACGCATTGCAGGATCTTCCAACCTGTGAAACAGTTTCCCCCCATGGACATGGCGTTTCTGTTCCATTGACGCATCTCCATGCACTCGGTGTGGTGTGGCACAGATCAATACAGTGCTGTAGGCAATAAGGGTTCGGTTGTCAAGCATTATGTTATTGGATCACACACTTAACTTTTATGTGTTCTATAGTCACTTAACGTAGAGACGTTTTCAGCCCTTGTACGAAGGTACAAAGTTGGAGCTCTAAATAACAGCGACTGGAGCAGCAGATATCGGTACTTTCTTTAACAAGAAAACAGCGCCATTTAGATATTGGGAGTTAAGCCAAATGGCCGCTGTTGACGAATGATGGTGGAAATGACCTTCGTAAGAAACTGCGTCCCTCCCTGATGGCCAGACAAAAGTAATCAGTGTAACAACAGCGGATGAAAAAATACATTTCGAAAGGGTTCTTAATTTAGACAGTCTATTTGCTATTTTTTGACCCCAGCAGCCATTGAACCTAGCTGTTAGCTTCAATGGATGCTGGGGTCAAAAAATAGTTATAAATGGATGCTAATTAAGTATTCAAAAAGTTCAACTTCACACTGCGCAGTATTAACTGATTAATATCAGTCTTTTCCTCAAGTTTCTTCTAATATTTATGTAAGAAATGGCAGTTGTCTATCTAGTGAATTCACCGACTCGCTCAAGAAGACCTTTTTTCTCGATGTCTCTCAGGACCATAAATATGAGCGAGATGAAATTATAGTTATTATTGGGTTATAGGAGCATCGGCGACTAAGGTCATGTTGCCCCGTGTAAACTGATCGAAACTGAAGAATTGTTTCCAATTCTTCAGTTTCATTTTCTGCCTACACCAAAGTTCGCAACAATTGTAAAGCAGTTATTAATCAGTCCAAACCAGATTTTGAATAGGCTAGAGTAGAAAACTTGCTTCTTGCTCTAATGGTAGCCGAGCATTCTGGTCTCTTGCCAAAACTATTGGCCGCAACTTTTGCCCATCTCTGCTCCTACCTCTGTGAAAACCAGATGGTTCTGTTGACATTTCAGCCAAGGATAAAGCTGACCTGCTAGCATCCCATTTTTCTTCCAACTCATGTATTAATGATCTTGGTAAAACACCTTCCACCATTTCCAACACACTCCATTCAATGCCTCCTGTGGTCTTCCGTCAAAAGGATGTCAGAAGGATTTTGACGAATCTTGATGCTAAGAAAGCTCCAGGTCCCAATGGTATTTCTCCATTTGTTCTCAAAACCTGTGCTCCTGAACTTACTCCTATTCTTTGCTGCCTTTTTTTCACTGTCTTATTCCAAAGGTGTTTTTCCTTCTGCTTGGAAATTTGCTCATATCCGGCCAGTTTCTAAAAAGGGTTACTAACCCTCCCATCCAATTATCGTCCCATTGCAATTACTTCTACTCTTTCTAAAGTAATGGAGAAATCAATTATTATTATTATTATTATCTGTTTATTTCTCTTCCGAGACACCCATAGACAGCACGTGGCTAGAGGGTGTGGTTACATTATTTCAGTATTTACAAGCATATTTACATGAACTTATTTACAATATTTGGAGATGACAAAACACAGAATATGTGTTAATGGATTAATTGCGAATGGTTGTTAAATGCTAAATATTATTATATAGATTATTAAATTACTCTTATTATATTTGTACCTGCCGGTACACATTACCAAATATTTCTGTCCTATACATTTTGTCTGTACATAGTTTCTCTGGATCTATATTTAAATTATTAAAATAATTCACAGTATTTGCTGGGAAAAATCTCCCCAGAGAGTCCAATTGAGTCAGTTGGCACTTGAGATTTGGTTCTTCTCTGTTTATTCTCGGTCGTGTCATCCGAGGGCGAGTGATCACGTTTCCCACTTTCGGCGCATCTATTCTCTCCGTTAGTAGCTTTGCCAGAGTTAAGATGTTTCTGGTTGTGATGATATACTTCCACGGTGTGATGTCCAGATTGGCAGACAAGACCGCTCTTGAGATGGTAAACGGTTTCCTGGCGATCTTGTTTAGCCATCTCAGGAGCCAGTATTCTACTCCTAAGAAGGCCTTGATGTTGTTCTCGGGGGCCGATGACCAGATAGTCGATGCGTACAACGGAATCGGTGTAACGCATTTAAGGATGTATTGAATCATGAGATGAGGGCTTCGGAGACCGGTGAGTTCTTGTCTAGTGCTCCAGAGTGCTGCGTATGTCTTTTTCCTAATGTATTCGAAGTGAGGTATGAAGTTTAATCCTTCATCCCACTTAAGGCCAAGGTCAACATGTGCGGGAGATTTTTGGACTCTGGTATTGTTCACGAAAATCGTAATTTCATTTTTCTTCTTTTTATTGGTGAAGGTCATTTGGGCAGTTTTATTTTCATTAACTTTCAGGCCAATGTAGTGCAGATATTCTTCTAGTTTCCTGATTGCCTTGTTTGCTTCCTCTGATAGATGGGGTGCAGTTTCTTGTTCTTTAGAGATTACAAAAAATTTCAAATCGTCAGCATATGTAATAAATTGCTCACAGTTTTGAGCTAAAAATGGGGCTAGTGCTATTGCGAAGAAGGTGGCAGACAATACACCCCCTTGCGGTACTCCCCTAGAGATACAGTAAGTTGCTGTTTGTTTCCCATTTTTTGCCGCCAACTCCGCCAACTCTTAAATTACCTAGAAACCTTCTGTCTGATCAACGATCGCCAGTATGGATTCCGTCAGCGTCGATCCACTGGTAATATTCTGGCTTCTGGTACCCATTTATGGACAAATTCAATGGAAAAGTTCGGTGAAACACAAGCAGATGCTCTTGACATCTCAAAGACTTTCGATCGTGTTTGGCATAAAGGTCTTCTAAACAAGCTTCCATCTTACGGTTTGCCAACTGTTTTTTTTTTTTTTTTTTTTTGTAATTGGTTATCCAGTTTTCTCTCTGATCGCTCACTGAGGATGATGGTAGATGGTTCTCTGTCTTTTAACTTCTCCACTAATGCTGGTGTCCCTCAAGGTTCAGTTCTTGCCTCCACTATTTTCTTCTTGTATATTAATGACCATATTCCATTGACTGGAAATCCTATCCATATTTTTGCCGATGATAGCACACTGCATTCCCCTTTCCATTTTGAGAAATCTTTCCCTGCTCAATCAGCTTCAACTTCTCGAATATCCGCTGCCAATTCCTTAAATGCTAATCTCCAGTGGGGCAAAGACAACTTAGTTGATTTCAATCCTTCTAAAACTCAGTGTTGTCTTATATCTCGCAAAAAGGATTCTTCAGCTCCTATTCTTATCTTTGGTGACACTCCGATATCTAGGCAAGATGATATATCTCTTTTGGGGATTACCCTGACTTCTAATCTCTCTTGGCACAAGCACATTACAAATATTGCTTATTCTGCATCTAAAAAACTTGTTTTTCTCTTTCGCTCTCGGCGTTACTTTTCTTCCAAACAGCTGTTCACTCTGTACAAATCGCAAATCTGCCATAACATGGAATATTGTTCCCACATCTGGGGCGGTGTCCCCAAAACCTCTCTCAGGCCTCAGATTCCATTCAGAAGAGGGCAGTTAGGTTAATTAATGACTCATTTCTAACAGTCTCTCCACTCGCTGTCTCATAGGCGTACTGTTTATGCTGCAAGCCTTTTCTACAGATACTTCCATGGGCACTGTTCTTCTGAATTGGCTGTTCTTCTTCTATAATTCTTCTGTTCTTCTATAATTCCCGCTCTCTCAAAACAGTCCGAACAGGTGCCTCAACCAGCCAACATCCATTTACTGTCCAACTTCAAACTGACAGAACCAACTTTTCATCTTCCTCGTTTATTCAATCAACTGCCGTTTTCTTGAACAATCTTAATTCATACGTATTTGCTGAAAATTACAGTCTACAGAAGTTCAAGTCCAATGTCAACAAATATCTTCTTTCGTCTTCTCAACCTCCAGCCCAAGCATGGTACTAAGTACTATAGGTTCTAATGCTGTTTCTTGTATTCTGTCTATCTTGTGAACTCCTCTGACCGTTTGGTCGTCCCGGAGTATAAACAGAAAATTTATTTATTTATTAATACCTCTCGTGTTTGGGGTTTTCATAAAAAAAAAAAAAATAATAATAAATAAAAAAAAAAAAAAAAAATTCATGTGTTCTGAGGTCGATTTTCTGTTTGCTGGAAGAAAAACCAAATGCTACCCTCGCTTGGGATCTACTAACTCAGCACGTTGTAAAAAAGGCCCATAAAACTTCCTGACGTCATCGAAGGCTCGAACTCGGGTCTTTTCCACCCGGTGTAAGGAGAATGGTGATCCTACAGACTGTTCTACCCACGACGGCTCTTTCAACTAGTAAACTTTTCCTTTAACCCAAGACCACAAGGACTGATACTTAAGAGTTGAACAACAAGTATTGATAAGGGGCAAAGCAAAGCATAAAAATTTTCCCTCTCAAGTTTCTCGGGGGATTTCTGAATATAGAATCGCCCTGCTTGGTCATTTTTCTTCACTTAAGGAATAATTTTTATCCTCAAGAAGTTTAAATAAAATAAACCGAAGATGAGGGAATCGTGCACATCCCCTTGTAAGTGGACAATGTGGGATTATATAGCTCTAACACACTTGTACAATTTCAATATTTTGATCGGCAATGATATTTTCTCCATTCACTTAAATGTCCTTACTAACTGCTCCGACTGCATGTCTGCTGGATTGAAAATAACCTGTCTGGCGATCTCCCGTGACCTGGGACTCTCTAAAAATCAGGATGCTTCCACACCATTCGTAATATATCTAGCGATGGCGATTTCAAACATGGGATATATGATGATATTGTAATATTCATCTTCCATCATGGAATATTACGAGGGCTGTTCAATAATGAATGATCATAATTTCTTTTCACAACATACCTTTATTAATCATCCATATTTTTATGGTCATTTTCAAAATAGTCCCCACTGATGAAATGCACTTACTCCAATGTTACTGCCATTCTTTAAAAACATGCTTGAAGCCATTTTTGACATGCGTTTGAGAATCTCCTCCGATATCTTTACAACTTCTCATGACTGGAAACGTTTAAGGGAACATTTACAGTTGCCTTCTGCATATTTCTGACCTGCATGTTGCCTGAATGTTATACATCTTCTCTCAAGATTACAGAAGCAGTGTTTATAGTTTCTGTGGTGAAAGCAGTGGTTGAAGATCCAGGACCGCCGATTTTTGGGATTGAATCACATCCATCTTTAAACATTCTAAACCACCTGCGAGCTGTGCTGTAATGGAACCGCAGATTTACCATGAGCTCTTAACATTTCATTCGATTCAGCTGATGATGTTTTCTTGAGACGGAAACAAAATTTGAGAACAGCATACTGCTCCTCACCTGTCACGTCCATTGTTTCATAGGCAAAACTGAACAGGGATAAATTTCATCAATCACCAGGGTCACACCGTCCGCACGACTCAACTGCACAGTTGCTATGGTCTTAAATTTCGCAACTTAGCTAGAAATAGCAAGCAGTACGGTTGTTCACGAAAAATTATGTTCATTCTTTATTGAACAGCCCTCGTAGAATACGGAGAGGAACGAATTAAACAAGAAATTCGCATTAAAATTATAAAAGCAAAACCAACATTCTTTTAGAAAATTTTCAATCAAGAAAATTTAAGAGTAAATCGGTAATTCTCAGATATTCTCTTCTCTGGTTTAATATATTATGAAAAGTTCTTGAAGTTTAGCCAACTGAGATTGGATTCTTGTAAAATCATCTCGATAAGATCAGAAGCGCAGTTCGCACGTAGCAGGCATTCTTTTCAGAAAAAAACCAACTTCGTGCCGAATTCGAAACTTAAAACGATAAAAAATTTTCTTACCAAAGCGAGCAGGGAAACAGACCAACAAGAGGAGTGAGTAACGTAATTTAATTTGACCGTTAATCCTTAAATTTATATCAGAAACTGAGGCATTTTCACCTTGCTAAGACGTCAAGAGGACTGCGTGTTTGTGTGTGTGTGACGAACATGTGTGTACCGTGGTTCTATGATGGAAGATCCATCTTCTCCGATGACAGCAACTGGATATTCACCTCAAATAATCAGCTCCCGAGGGCATTTTTCTGACCTGCATCACGTATCCGCTTGTGCAGTCGGAGGAGGAGGTTCATTTCGTTATTATTTTTCTTCTGCGATTTAATTCTGAACTAGGGAGTAGTGTTTCTGTCGTCCCTAAACGGTCCTGAAATTTATGTTTTACGTGAAGGTCAATCTAAGGAGTAATTAATCGAAATTTTTCCGTGCTTGGAACACAGTTGTAGCGTTCGGCATTCACACAGAGCTGGATTATTCTGGCGGTTGAACAAATGGGAACTCATACAAAAGGAACATTAAATGTAGATGAAATGAAAAGAAAGCATAATTTGGAAATATTGCTGTGTAATTCCGTCGAATTGTTTTTAAGATAACATATTCTAGAAGTAAATAATTGCTTTCATTTAATGATACTGCATAAACAGGGGATCTTCGAGCCTTTCTTAATTTGTCTCAGATCTAACCACTATTAAATTCTTTACAATCAATAACACTTTCAGAAGAACCCAATTCGAAATTCAATAATGGCATCTGTATTTTCATATCATAAAAGTGTATTTCCAAAAGCTGCCAAATGGGGGAAAAAGGAAGTTCCCGAATGAGACAGTGACAACTGATGAGGCACAGAACCGTTGCAAGAGGCAATCTAACCTTCAGAGAACAAAGAAGACAGGTTGGTACATGAGACAAGTACTCTAACTAGCGTTGAAGGTTGATTTATTTCCAGGATTAGGGTTAGTGATAAGGCGAGCAGTGCTGTCGACAGCGGACATGCAGAAGGTCAGGATGACGTATGGCATTTCCTAGACCCAGTAACAAGCACTCTCTTCTGTCGTATGATGGTCGAACGGCTGTACACAGTAGCCCCTACTTAACTCCGATCTTCAGCCCCCTTTTTTCTTTCCGTCTTCGCCACGTAATCACTGGTCGTGATATCGCTACAATTTGTCCACTCTGTCCATCCGCACGGATCTTGGTCCTCTCACCATAGGATGCCAACGGCAGGGATGACCTGATTGGCGCAGCCGTCCTGTCAACTCTACTCTCTGCACTGCAACCATTCATCAGGTTAGAGCGAGGCCAGTCTATAAAGACGCTATCAGTGGACTAATTGCTGCCCATCAATCACTAGATCCTCTTCAAGTAATGGAGCGCAGGTGGTCATAGCAACAAACTTTTTTAAACTTATGAATCCGAATAAAAAGAAATATCCAACAGTTGAGTAAACATACCACATTTTTTTTTTATCTCCAAACTCAATGTGTAAAAACATATATTTAAGAACACTACGTATTTTTAAAGTTATATAAATTCCAGTGGAAGTATTAAGAAAGAAAAAATATAAAAAAAATATATATATAAATCTGGTATGTGAAGGAAGGATTTAAGCACATTCCTATGTGTCTGAAAGATGTCTTCATTATACATCGACCTTTTTTTTTCTCATTCTATTAAGTTGCAATATTGAAACAACTGAATATTAAAAATACATATATTAGAAATATTTTTCTGTGGTTTTCCAGAACACGCAGAAAATGTAAAGGTAGTTTATAATTATTATTACTCGTCCGATCACAAATGTTCCATCAAAATATTATATCTGGATGATTAAAACGAAAATTTACCAGAGAGTTGTTCTTTAGGAATCTAAATTAATTACTAATCAATATATTAACCATATTTATTGCTTATCAACAGAAAAGAGGACCAGAGGCTGTAATATAGCTGTAAAAGAACGAACTATTCTAAAGGTGGATCGCCAGAAAGTGGTTGTTAAATATCATCCGAAGCCTAAAACCGAAGAATCCAATATCTTGACTATACCAACTTATGATCTTTTTCGTTATATTCTTCCTCTTAATAACAAAGTTAACCGGTTTTGTGGACACTTCCTCCAAGCACTCCGATTCGTGTTCATGCATTGTTCGTCAAGTTACTGCTCCAATAACATGGGTTTATAAAAATTCTGGCCATTTGGAACTGCTGGTCAGAATTTTTATAAAATGAACCCACTGATATTCAGATTGATGCACAATCAATATTATTTCTCTGATAAATGCTCGAATATTCGCAAAGTTAATTTGTGGTTGAAACCCGGAGCGCCAAGAGGAACGTCTCCACAGTCAAAAAGACAATTGTTTTTGGTCTAAAAGGCTCACATTCTTCTAGCGATAAGTTAGAAATTGCGATGGATTTTACACGCTTATAAAGCGGGAAAACAATTGCTAAATGGTCAATAAGTAAGGAGTAATTAGAACACTTAACACATAAGCACAATGCATATGACGTAATTTATTGGTACGAGGTAAAGCGATCGGTGCATGGCCTTGTCCTTTCATTGCTGCAAAGAATGAGCGCCGTACTACAGTTCAATATCCTGAAGCTTGATCTACGAGGAAGAAAGAAAAAAAAAAAATCCCCATTCATCACACAGGGGGCACAACAGTGACACATCATTACTGGCCATCCCCATTCCAATGACATACACTTTCAACAGACAGTGGTTAACCTTCGACCTGCAGCTCTGTCATTAATACACCAAGCAGATAGTGATTAATGATATTTCATCTAGTGAGAGGGAATAACAGAATCCAGCTATCCGGCCTTCGCACTTCACTCAACTGACCTCTGACCGTCGCTCTCTGTACACGACTCTCCACCGTCCCAAGTTGCTTTAATCTAAACATACCCGCAATGTAATACCGAAGTAATGCAGCGAGAACGCTATTTCCATCCTTTGTTTTCGTGCTGACAACCATGTAACGTCCGGGGTACAGAGACGAACTGTACAAAGGAGCACGTACAGAGGCCACTGAATCAAGTTCTTGAAAGAAGCACGAGCTGAAAGTGACGTAAATGACTGCACTTCTCCCAGGAGTAATTAATGAATAGTTTCTTGGAACATTAAAAACAATGTTAAAATAACTGTGTCAAATAACAATGGGAAGGGTGGTTTTTTAGCATGGCGAGAGCGAATTGCTCGATTACCTAGTGTTATCTTTTCGGATGTGGCAGCAATGCATGAACTGACCTTATTAAATCATGGATCCGAAACGTCTTGCGCATGTTTTATGAGACTGCTGGAGAGGACCTTGTATAAAAGAAAGTACAAAGAAGGGTTGGAAGCGCTACTAACTCGGTAAATCACCAAGTGGAAGCGAAAACAGACATCCCTGTTTAAAGTACACACTTTTGCCAATCCAGAGTTTTCGACAATTTTTTTATGTTTTGTTGTTGTCATTGTTCTTAAGGCAGTCGCTGTGATGGTGTTAGTGAGTTAGCAGGTGCTGGAGAGAATTGCGTTGTGTGTGTACATTCAAAAGGAAGCGAAACTCTCAGAAAACGTGAGGTAATCTACTCATGTCTAATTACGGAGTTCCCTAATACAGGCTTACATCTGTGGTCTGTCAGTCCGGTATCGTCTCCGTGTCCCAACTCTTTAATTAAGGTTCCAACGCAGATTAACGCGAGCCATCTGCATACACTAGATTAATTAAACAAGTATTTCTGTACAGCAGATTTCACATAGTTGGAGAAGAAGGAACAGTATCAGTTGTTTGTAATACCTAATTGTGTGGTTTAACATCTTTGTTTCTAATTGAAGTTACGGGAAATGTCCTGAACTTTGACAGTTCCGCTCCCCTAACACTCCAATTACTTCGCAGTCTCTTTCCTTCTGGTACTACTGCTGCTTTTCCGCAGTGACGAGACTGCTATTATTCACTCACAAGAGAAATGAATTACAAGTGATAATACCAACACAGTATGGGCAGTTATTAAAATATCACAACGAATGGTTCAAAATGTGCCATCGAAATAAGAAATAACGAATATCAGCCAACTAATAATGATTACATATTCATAGGAGACGGCAGTAATGAAATAATGCAGAATTAAACTTTAGGAGCGAAGTTCTAATTCTGGTAGATAGTTTCTTTCCAGCAGTTTCGCAATAAAAAAAAAAGATTATTCTTAATAAAGATTGTCTACAAGTCTTTGTACCAAGAAATGACTTGTACAGGTTGGTTTGACAAGCCTGCTCAATTGCTAAAGCTATCTACCAGTGGGTAGTTTGAAACCACTAACAAATGCGTTCCAAGGCATCACATATGCGAGAGGATATGAGGAACATCGTCCTTCCTGCAAACACTAAGTCTTGGCCACTATCTCTCTCTGAAGCATAAATAAGGTTTCGCCTGGATGAAACCAATTTTGCTTTTTAAATCCTGTTTCGCTACTAAATACAGAAAACTATATGGATTCGCAAAGCGATAAGAGAATGGATCTTGGGTTAAGCAACTGGAAATCTGAGAAAAAAAAAATCCTAACTGTATATAAAGAAAATTGTGTAAACCTTGCACACTCAAAATGTGTATTGTATTCGGCGCTTTTCGATTACTTCAATATTGCAGAAATAAAAAGATTTTGAACACTTGAGCAACTTAAGGAAAAACCAGAAGAATGGAGGACTCCTTTTTTTTTTTTCTAAACATATGGATCGCTTTGTCATTCATTCCCATTTAGGGAGTAACCACGTAATCTCTTCCCCACCAGATAGAAAATATATACCATTTATTGTCATTATTCATTCAATTTATGAAGACAAAGCCTAGCGCTGCATTCTTTGAGGGTTTTCAGAAGGAAAACAATGTCTTGGCACAACACGAATCCCACTGTTCTTATGCCAGTAGTCTAATTTTCTGATATTATCCGTCAATGTCAATTTGGCTTGTGATGCAGTATTTAAAAAGCGTGAAGAAAGGTCCTTATTGGGCAAACAGTGGCTCGCAACTTTCCTGGTCGAGTATCCGAACATCGTTTCCATCATTAACCAGCGCACAATCCGTTACAATTGCAGCGAGATAGGTTTGAGATGCTGCAATCCCTAAATCAAGATACATAATTGTGACTGTTACCCAAACCGTCCATTAACATAGGACACAACTCGCTAGGGGAAACTGATTAGAGACGGTAAATAGGCTCCAGATGCCGCTACTTGATACACTTATAAGGCTAATATAATTACCCCACTGACGAGGTGCAAGTCATCTGCGTATGGCTGCGAAGAAAGGAAGAGAAAGATGCGCTTGCAGACGTCGAAGTGTACCTTAATCTGCAGGCCCGCCTCAAACGTCTGCGGCTCACCTTCTAAACACCGGTACAACGACGAATATTTCACCGAAACTTCGCACTCTAATAACTTGTGGCAACTTTAAGCACAGTCCAAGTAGCGAAAGTGTGCCCCTAATCAGATTTAGGAAGTCGGCGGTTTGGGCGCGAGCCGCCGGTAATAACGTTTCGATTTTCTGCTGTAAAATCTGCTATGAAATATTCAAGCCTTTCTCCCCTAAGTAGCTGCCTTACGATAATGATATTAAGTTGGTCCCAAGATTGATGGGACCTCGGAGAGTTCGTGCAGGAGAATTATGATTACCTCGCCGGGTCCGTGGGGAGACCATTTTTAATGAATTAGCCAGGCAAGCGAAGGCCTGCTTGATGATGTTATAAAGATGTACAACAGCGCTATGATTAGGCTTCACGTCACAGGCAATTGGAAACGGAAGCCGGCCGCCGAAAATTACCTCTGGGCGGCAGCTTGTTAGGAGAAGGGCATTAAAAAGATGAGCTTTGAGTACCGCTGTCATGTCTGCCGATGTGGTCATATGTCAGCCTTGACCCCACCGCCGGTAATTTGACAGTGTGACGGAGGTCACTGTTGTCACTATTGAGGTGGTCATCCAAGAAAGGCAGATGGTAATCCTCATCGATAGACTTTTTGAAGGCTTCGGCTGCATCCAGAGAAGAAAGAGAAAGTACTCTACATGCAGTTTCCCCCCCCCCCCCATCTTCACTTAAGAAAATTTACATGGGAACCTTAGATGGCTGACCGATTGGCTTGTATGTTTGGAATAGGTGCAACATTCAGTGCCTGCATTTAAAGTGTTGCGCAAATTTAAAAAAAAAAGGGGGGTTCATGATAGCAAGAAAGGGCAGAAAAGTTGATGTCGATGCACGCCATTTAACTTGCAGCTAGAAACTAAGAAAGATGAGTTAATAACATGCGTTTTAACAACTTTGGAGCAAATCCATAATAATTTGCAGCACTCCGTAAAGCAGCCCACACGATGACGGATGCACTCGACTTGGAATTATATATGTGTAATTAGCAGGTGATACGACACAGAAATCTCCCTGTCAGCTGTGTCAACTAGGTGGTCCTAATGCCAGCAAGCACAAATGGAAACTTAACTATCCTTTAAACTTGTCGAATGCCACGAAAGACTAATGGTGCGAGTCTGATAAGTGTTCAAAAGCGAGCCATTAATCGCTAAGAGTTTAAAACGGCATAAGCAACGAAAACTTTGCCAAGTACGCTAAATAATATACCAACTAAACAAAATCTTCTGTATAGATGCCCCGAGTTTCTTTTAGTTTGTCCAAACGTGTTCAGATAATTCTACTTGACAAAGGAATTTATTTGATTTTTTCTGAAAGAGGGTGGGGAATGGTCAATAATGTAATCACATGCACGTAGGGATTCCAAGGTCAGCTTTTTCCCCAATGCTTACAACACCATCTGCAATCTTTCCCCCCGGCATCCCAAGAGGGTTATGAAGACGTCCGGCACGTGCCACCCCATTTCACATGGCTCGTGCCCTCTCTTTTTTTCTGCGATCACGTAGATAGCCATTATTGGCACGGCGATCGATCTATTTTCACCTGAAACACCTCTCGACAAGTCCCAAGTTAGCCTCGGAAATGAACGCCCCCTAGTGAGTGTTTTCAAAAGTGCTGGTTGACGGGATCAGCTGGCCGATGGACGACATCGTTCATCCCTGGCCCTCTGCGGTCACCGGTGTGTCCTAAAGCCGTCCGTGATCCGTCTCTGGCAGATCCCGGGCTCAGACGTCTGACAAGCTGTCACTGTTGGGCTCCCCAGGACGGTGAACAGATACAAGGAGATAAGTCTCCTCCCCATCCATCGGTTTGAAAGTAGGACTTGGAAATGTTCTCTTTCACTTTGTTGTCAGAAAGAAAATTTAAAGGCTTTCGGGGTCCAATCTAAGATACGGGATGATTGCTGGAAGCTTCCAGCTAGATTTGTCTTGGGCCGAATACGGCTTTGCACAAAAAGAACAGGGAGAAAGATGTGCCAAATAAAAGGAAATAGTATCGTTCTGATCAATATTTTAGAAAAAGGCAACGTATACACATATGTGCAGAGAGGGAGAGATTGTGTACTCTAACTGGAGAAGCAGTCATGCATATTACATCACTGACGATCTCAGTGAACAGTAACGAAGCGAACCCAATAAACGCACAAATCATAACGCTCTGATAAGGCTATCGGATCCAAGATTCGACTGAATTCAGGTGTAAATCCTGTATGCATTCCGTTATAACGTGACTAGATGAGAGCTTCTGCTACTTAGCTGAAAAGTAAGCAAATAATACTGTGGGAACCATGCACCAGAAAGACTTTCGAAGGCGAATGCCAGCTCAAAAACAACAGATTATTTTAAGATACTGTAAAGCGTCTTGTCTGATAAATAAAATCTAATGATGAAAGATATTTAAAGTTTCGTTCGAACGCTCGTAATTTTAAGGAAGCTTCAACTGTAAACTGCATCGACATAATAAAAAAGATGTTTGCTTCCATTCTAATTTTGGATGATTCGATTTCGATTTCAAATCATATGAGTCATACGATTTCAACATACGACTTCGAGCGCGGGGTATGCAATCTTTTTTTTAGGCCATGGGCCAAAACAAACAAATTTCTGAAGGTCGCAAGACTAGTTTCTTACCACCAATTATTACATAATACTAATAATATTCTTATTATACAAGGGGGGGAGTTCAAAAAGATTTGTATTCACCCAGAAGTGTTATCGAAAGATTTTTTTGTTTGTTTGTTTTTACACTGAAACGTCTATAGCAACCACACAAATTTTTGGTTTCGACCTGACAATTTTTTTTTTTTTTTTTTTATTTCAAATGCAGAATGAAGTGGTGTGTCACAATGAATAAAGTGGAATACAGATCAGTGATTCGGTTCCTCTTTCTACAACGGAAAAGACCCAAAACAATCCACGAAGAAATGGTCGCTGTTTATGGAGAAGACTGCCCAAGTTACAGTATTGTTGCACATTGGTATAAAGAATTCAAATATTGAAGAGCCTCAGCGCATGATGCAGAAATACCAGGACGCCCAGAAACTGCTGTAACAGAAGAGAGTGTTGCAAAAATTGAAGCATTAATCCTGAAAGATCACCGTATTAGCGTCAAAGAACTAGCTGCAGAGCTCCAAACTAGTGTAGAGTCTGTGGAGAACGTCATCCATCAATAGTTGCATATGAATAAAGTGTCTGCTAGATGGGTTCCCTGACTTCTGACCCCTTACCAGAAGGAAAGGGTACAATATGCACATGAAATATTGCCGCATTCTGTTCATTCCCCCGACCTTGCACCCTCCGATTTCTTCCTCTTTCCCGCCCTGAAGTCCTTTCTTCGTGGAAAACACTTTGCTGTTGATGATGAGGTAATTTCTGCTGCCGAGTCGTGGTTTAAAGGACAGTCAGAGGACTTCTACAAAAATGACCTGTGGAGGTGTAGTAAGAGGTGGGAAAAAATGTGCCATTTTGTCTGGTGTCTATATTGAAGAAGTGTAATACATGGTGTTTGTTTCAACGTTTTATTACAACTATTGGATGCACACAAATCTTTCTTGAACCCTCTCGTATGGTTATAATAAATTACTAAATTCTGCGGAAGATACATAACACATCAGAAGACAATATAGAAAAGTCAATTATTAAAATCGGACATTTTCAAAAATCAGCGTGAAACTACATTTTGTGAAACGCTAGTTTAAAATTCGAGGGACGCATAACACTTGAAGGCTGCATAAATGGCCACGGGATGGACAGCACTGGATTGGAGGCTTTCTTTCTACAGAGAAGTTTCGATATCAGGCTCATCAGAAAGGTGTTTACTAAAGTTTTAATAGAGATATTTAATAACATAAGAGTCATCTAGTAGTGTCAATGTATAGTCCACAGAGGGGAAGAAAATGGTTCTTACCACTGGACTTAAAATTGGTTCAAAAACCGCACTGTACTAAGACAGAAGTATAATCTCGTAAGTTCTTAATCAGCAACGAATCAACAAGGGCAAAATCATTCAGACATTTCAAAAGTTGGAAGTATTTTAACATTATGTATCACCAATGTAGAAACTATAATTTACTGGCCGCATGAAGCCAAGGTTGTGCTAAGCAGGCAGAATTAGTGTAGCGCTCATATCTGTGTTGCCGCAGTAACAACCTGCCATGTCGCTTATCTCGTCTCCACTACAATCACTAACCTGAGCAGGGTCAGCGACACAACTCCATCGTCACCCCCCCCCCTCCGAAAAACTGTTTCACCTTGCACAAGACTGAGGGTTGAGCGGGTGATTGATGAGGGAGTCTAATTGCGGCCAGTGGCCAGCGCAGCCACACTTGGGTTAGCCTGATCCCATTAGCATACAAATTGGTGTGTGTAAAGCTAATTAGATGATCCGGGAAAGTGCACAGAGAACGCTGGCTCCGCTAATTACTACCTTGTCCAATGGTGCGGCATCAGGGCCTAGTCGGAGTACCCACCAGAACGGGGGTCCTATCGACAACGTGGCTGAACAACCTCGGCAAGGTGCTGCCTAACCGCTGTGGTCGTAGCACTACAAGCTGACGGAATCACCGGTTTGTAATCGTGTTTAATATGACGTAATTAGCGTTTGTGGTCAGCGGCCCGCATTACGGCTGCCAGTGGCAACAGAGTAGATGTCGGTTATACTTTCGTTACTGAACAACATACACTTCGCTGGAAAGAGAAAGAGCATCAGAGAGGAATGCATATTAGATAAAAGTTAAAAACCAAATTAGTGGCTGTCCATAAGCATTCTGTATACATATGCGGTAGTACCGCAGTCTTACTCATGCAAGTGGTAAACAACTAATTAGTGGGTAGACTGTACAATTAACAAGAACGCACTGAAGGGGAGAAAAAAATACGTTCGGTTGGATGAATATCGGAGCTAGAGAATTGGAAGATAAAAATATTTTATATTTCTCCTTTTAGGCAAATACGGCCTGTATATGGGTGAGGGAAGGAAAAGCTCCGCTCCTAAATAAAGTATTTTGTTCTGGAAGAATACTTTTTGAGACTGAATCTTTAAAGAAGTTTTAGATATATTGTTACTAGTTGGTATTAGTTCTCGGCCTAGAATTTTGAATAATAATGAAATCGTTAAGCAACATAACGAAAGGGGTGATTTGAAATATAATCCATGGTGCTAAACAACTTACGTACTGAGGATAGTTATATAAGCTTCTCTTCAGACCTGGTCCTCCGAGCATATATTTATGCTATAAAGAGAGAGCCGGAACAGTAAAAAAATCAGGCGTAATTTGGTAGTTTTCAGTGTAGTGCTATATAGTGCCATCTTCTGTTTTGAATTAGAGATTGGTGGCCTTTCAGATCTCCAAAGAGAAGACAATCCTGCCCAAACGGTTTTGTGTCTGTATGCAAAAGTGGCATCATACTAAGAATAAATGGCAATAAATATATTCAACTTTTTTTGGTATTCATATTAATCTAAGATTCAGTTTCTAACAAAGTCACTTACCTGTTCGTATTTTTCTAACTCTTGGTGGTAAATTTGCCTGATTTGAGCGAGCTTAGCTCTGTAATCTGAATGTTCGATGGCATTTTCTGGTTGACCTGGTCCCCCAGATGCCGCAGCCGATGCATTAGCAGCTGCACCAGCTCCACCACCTTTTTCGGGCCCCGCTACGCCTTCAGCTATCAACATGTTGTCTAACCTCATCAGCTGAGGATCGGGAGGTTCTTCTTCTTGTGTGTTTCGTAAACTTAACACTGAAACAAACAAAATAAAACCTTAAATATTGGACAAATACACTGGTAATTGATATGGGTCCAAATTTTCAAGAATTTGGATATACTTTAAAAAAACAAGAGGGTTTCAATAAATAAATGTCTTACAGTTTCCATACTTTATGACCAGAGAGAGAGTACTGGAATGAAAATTACTTTCGATTTGCGCATAACAGAAGGTGTAGAACTGTTAAAGGGAAAATTTACACATCTCCTTTGCACAATACACCACTCTACATAATATGATAGATGTGGCAACAGTAAGGGCTTAACATATGCAGATGAAAGTATGGGGCACGCTAAACATTGCGATTCGATTATTGCGAATTCAATATTCTCATTGTGCGTGTGAACTTGATAATTCCTCTTAGGAGTTCCATTCACTGTTAAAGCAGGGTTGGAATTTGTAAAAATTCACCCCCTCTTCGAAGGAAGTGTTTTTAGGAGACGAATCGACGAGCGGTAAACCGTTACCTATGATAACAGTGTGCACCAGGCGAGTGGGTGCAATTTTGTTGTTTGGATGCATGGCACGTTTCTCCTTTCAACAGGACTAGTAGCAACGCACACGACATGTTTCACGAAAGGTACGTCACGAAAGTATAGCTAGGATAAGTCGGATGTTTTCGATGCTACTTCGCGCCTACTACCTGCAACTTCACACTTCACCTAATTCAGTACGTGACGTGTTTACTGACGTATTTATTAAAGAATTTGTCCTTACACGGAGACACCTACTTTTCGAGGTAAAGTTCTTCTTAGAGGTAGCCACTTCCGCTTCCAAGGAGTTTTCTTCAAAGAGGGAATACATAACTACCCTTTTTTTTTTTTTTATCTGATGATGCAGAGGGTGCGTGAAAATGTTAATATGAGACTCAGTTAATCAAGAAGATGTATTGAACAAACACAGAAATAATCACCAGATAAAAGATTCACCATCTCAAAATCGCACTATATATCCAATTAAATCACAATAATTACTCCAAATATGGGACGAGTTCAAGACATCCTGCATCCCATCAATAATAATAAGAAAAGCTGATTCTTATTAAATCCAAAAATTAAGATGGAGTCGTGTCTTTACAGAAGCTGGGTGTTGATAACAAACAAAAACGTTCGGAGAAACAGCCCAGAACACCGGGATGTTTTTTCCTCGGACCAATTTAAAGTGGTACACCAGGTTCATAGTTATACCGACTCTCAGGGAAATCCCTAATGGCTATTCCCCCCCCCCCCCTCTTCTCCACGGTCTATTTACCTTTTTTCGAACAGTGTAAAGAGTGATTTCTCACAGATAAACTTGCTAGATGCAGCAGTAGCCTATCAAGACCACTTTCCCGTTTCACTCCTACACCCCCATCTGACCCACGTGTGCCTACCCTCTCTATCTGTTCCCTGGCCATGGGTGGTCGGACAAATTGATGGTGTGGCTGTCCCTCTGCCAATCTCCCGGCTGCAGCTGATGGAGTGATCCTTTGTTCCTCGCGATAAGGAATTTCTCAAGGGAAAATGGTTGCTGCCAAAAAAGTAATAGCGGGGAAAGTCATTTCCTAGCAAATCGCTGGAGGGGCATTAAATCGTTCTCCCTTCTCCGGGCCCGGCTGATAGCATGAGCCGCAATGAGGGCCTCGTTGCAGAACACCGAGTGTGGATCTTGACTCGACTGTGACACGGTGCTTACGACTTGTAGGGGAGGAAGAGAAGGAATGTTCTGTTTCAATAACAAACGACGTTCGGAGCCGCTCATGGTGAGAGGCGGGCATTATTTCAATTGTGCCCATGTAGAGGAGCCTGTTCTGGTGATTTTACAGACTGTGATGTCGAAGCCATAAGTTCGTGTCCTGTCAAAGCAGACAGGACTAGCCTAGTGCACGAAATGAAGCCTGCGGAACGCCAAAAATGCGAATGACAGTGATGGCGATATAAATGTCGGACTCTCCCCACCGCCCCATACATGTCAGGTAACGCTTATACGAAAGCGGAGATCCAGACGAGATGCAACTTTAGCTGCAAGCATTTTTTATCTACGACTACACCCTTTCTGTTTCTTCTCTCTAAAATGCCAACTGTTACCCCTCCCCACCCCGACTACAGGAGCACGATATGACAGCTCGTTGGGAAGTTGCATGTTAGATGCGAGTCAGGAAGAAAAAAAAAATTAAATAAAATAAGGGCTATTGATGGTTGTATGGGGTTATAAAATTTCATCACGTAGGAAAGAAAGTAATAAGAATTATTAGAATTGTTATTAACGTACCTAGCAAAGTACAATGAAAACAAGTCTACATTTTTTTTTTTAACTTTCCAATAAAAAAACTGATTTCAAGACAACCCCATATGTCTCAAAATAATCAAAATTATTCTGGTGATTTTACAGACTGAGATGTATCTATGAGTACACCCCCCCCCCCCAAAGTTTAGGTGGGGAGGAAGATGATATGAATTAACTATAGCAATCAAGATTAAAGTGGAAGAACGTTTCCATTTAAAAATTTTAAATTCTGCAAGATGTCGAAAGCAAAGGACTCAGTGACAGCTATCCAACATGACTGCTCAGCACTTACACGAATCTATCTTGAAGAATTTCAATGTTTCCAACAGAGAAGTAAAGAGGGAATAAATCCCTCGGACTTATTTTCAGACCACATCTTTCAGAGGGAATATATCCCTATGAAAGACCTGATCTTTTAATGGCATCTCACAGTTATGATGTCTAGCACTACAAACCGATTATCGACAAACAGTGCATCTATTAACTACCAATGGGCCCGCCTTAACGTATTAACATAGTTTATTTACCATCCTTTATCTGGTAAGCTCCATTATAGAAGTATTTGGAATAGTTATTCGTGGTTGGGAGGTGATGCTTTAGGAGACAAAACACAAGTCATTTTGAAATGCACACCACAGAACTCAGTTATATTAGAATACGTATGGAATAGAGCATGGACTGAAAGCAGCTTATATCACATATTTTCAAGTCGAGAAAATTCGATATTGCAATGAAATAATTATTAACTAACTTTTAATTATTATTAAAAAATAACTAACTCTGTACTGTCATTTGACCAATCGGTTAATGGAAATTGCTTAAAGCAGCTTTATTGTTGTTTTGGAATTTTTTAAAAGAAGAACCTTTAAAACAATCTGTCTCTAAAAATATTTCAAAATGCTCGTGAAGCGAAATAATTCATGTTTTTTTTTTCTTTTCTTCTCAGAAGAAAATCCCGATCTATTCATTTTCATAACTAAAAGTTTTACAAGAGTTAAAAGTTTTACTTGTAAAATGCATTCTATGAAAAAATTTAAAACCGTAATATTTATTCAAAATTATGAACAGCCAAAAACTACATCAATTTGTAATCTCCCTAAGGTAAGGGATTATTAAATCTTTTCATGGCGACTTAATTTGAAAAATTAGAATCTATCACACAACTATTTAAAAACTAAGCATTTTGCAACTTTTAGGATACTGGAAGGTCATTAGTTCGGTCGGTCTATCAGATACCAATTCCAATATGGTGCTTCCAACATATGTGAATTGATATCTTTGGTATATTTATAGTTTAATTCTTACCAGAAGATTGTTTTAAACAAGCTTTCTCAAAATACAATATACTAATTTAGCAAAAACATAAATTGCTCAGGCCTGACGTAGCCGAGTGGTGAGGAGCGAGAGTGCAATAGCACATGCTCTTTCAGTTGTTGTTGTAGTAGGATTTTAGGAGCATCAGCGACAGAGACCATATTGCTCCGTGTATACTTTCTAAATTGAATGTCTTTTGGCCGATTTTCTGTTTGCTGGACGAAAAACCCGAGTTTCCGGGAGAAAAACCATGATACATTCGCCTGTGACCGTTTAACCCATACACGTTGTGAAACAAAATTCCTCACATCATCGACGGGACTTGAACTCAGGTCTTTTTCACTCGGTGTGTGGAGGACCGCAATTCTACCAATTGTTTCAGGTTGCTCCGCTCTTTGAGTGGATTGTGGTTCAAGTCCGTGACTGCTAATATGATTAACGATTGTAGTCATGATTTATTGTAAACTCTTCTGACCTGGTGATCGGGCCTGATAATAAACAAGATCATTTATAGGTAGACTAGTAATATGATGACAATAATCATTGTAACTGCCATCTATCCAGGTCCACATCAACTAAATAAAGAAAGCCACTGAAGAGTAAGGAAAAAATGAATACATTTCCTTGAACCAGTTTAAAGTAGAGTACACAGCCAAGATTTAACTCAATATACTGGACTCGACACTGCACAAACGCCATCGTGGGTAACACAGTTGGTATTGGTATCCAGTTTTGTCTCTGGGCGATCGCTGCGTGTGATAGTAATGGCTCTCTGAGAAGTTATAGCCCTCTCTCTGCTATAACTTCTCAATTAACGCTGGTGTTACCCAAGGTTCATTTTTCTCGCACACTTTTTCTCTTGTATGATAATTGACCATCTCACTGACTGAAATCCTATCCGTAGTTTTGCTGATGATGGCACGTTGCATTCCACCTTTCACTCTGAGAATCCTTTCCCAGTAAAACCAGCGTCAACTTCTCGAATAACCGTCACCAGTTCCGTAAATGAAGATCTCCAATGGGGAGAAGAAAAATTAGTTAATTTTAATCCTTTTGAAACTCAGTACTATCCCATTCCTCGCGCAAAAAGGAGTTTAATGCTCAATTACTCATTGTCGACACCACTCAGATTTATGTCAGCCAAGGTGACATAATCCCTTTTGGGGATTATCCTGACTTCTAACACCTCTTAAAATATAAGCACATCACAAACTGGATTTTCTGTTCACTCTTGGTGTTACTTTTATCCTGAACAGCTACTGGCTCTATAAATTTCAAATCCACTCTACCATGGAATATTGTTCCCACACCCTAATGATGCTCCCAAAACCTCTATTAAGATTCTGGACTACTCGAAAAAGGGCAGCCGGGCTAATTAATGACCAGTGTCTTACGAACTGTCTCACAGACGTTCAGTTTCTTCTGCATGCATTTTATATACACTGCCACGGGCACTGTTCTTCTGAATTGGCATCTGTAATTCCACTGCTCTCTACCAAAGCAGTCCCGATCACTTTCCTCAGCCAGTCACAACATCCATTCACTGCCCAACTGCAACCTCACGGAACTGACTTTTCTCGTTCTTCATTGACCTGTGCTCATGTGCATAAGTACACGTGCCTTGAGTGACCGGGGTTCAATTCAAGCCCGTGACTGCGAAATACGGTGCTGTTTCTTGTTTTTTTTTTTATAATTGTTGGTGTCGGCTTCTGTGGCCATATTGCACCTCCCAAGGTTTTTCCATTTTTCTACTCTGATCCAAGCCCGAGGCGGGATTCGAACCCGCGACCGCTGTTTCTTGTATTTTGTCTATCTTGTGAACTCCTGTGACCGTTTCGTCGTCCCGGAGTATAAACAGAAAATTTATTTTTATTTTAGATTCTGATCGAAGAAAGAGCACCGCCCTGGCGATTCCCTACACTAGTATACATTGAATAACCGTCCAGACTTACTTCCTTTTGCATAATAATAAAAAGCGAAGAAATCTGAAAGGAAAGGTTCCGATTGCGTAAAAAATTCTTTTCATCAATTGGTCCTCGTGTATCCAGGGTAGGGCTGAAGAAACGTTTAGATCCACAAATTTGATTTGCAAGGTACTTTGACCATTTAAGAGATACTTCAGAGTAGGTAGTGATCCATCTCTGGGTGCATCGGTATATTTTAAATTTCCCTGGGTAACGACAGATACTATGACCGTGCTTCTGATGACCATTGGCGACTCTACTGAGAATACCCTCTCATGACCTTGTTTCAGGTTGTGACCTGAAGTTGAGAACCTCGGTGTAAAAGAAGCTATACATTTTTTATAGAGATATAATAAAAACGTAAAACAAAAATAGCAAATCAAAAAACATTAACATTACATTTCGAAGTTTTAAAATATAATACATGAAAATACAGTACAATACCGAGTAGAAACTAACCTATGTTTTGTGGAATATCGTACAAGTAGCTCAGTGGGATTAAATATATCTTTGTGTGTGTAGTAGCACTGCATCAGCTGGCTTAGGGTTCAGTAAGAATGGCGACAAATAAAAATATTTCAGTCTCTCGTTGAATTGAACGGCTATTCTGCTAGTATTCATGTAATACTCTCATCTAGTACATATCCTGCATTCCGATTTTCACGAGAAATGGAAATATGGTTGTTTAAGTTCAATAAAACAAGATATATATGTTGGACAGTAAAATAAACTTATCATGTCCAACACATTTTCTTGACATAGTAAGCGATCGTCTTAAGCAACTTTTCTCAACCTCCTGCTTCTGGCAACCCATTTTCGAACGAAACAAAATCCATGTTCCCTCTCCCCCCACCACCACTGGTCATAACAAACCTAGTTTTATGTTTTAGGTTAGCTAGCATATATGTATAATGCGCCTATTTTTTACACCATGTCCGTTCGTCCGCACGCATATAATAACTCGGCTCCAAAGAGATGGATTTCGTGAAATTTTATATTTCGGCCTTTAAGAACGATTTGTCGAGTCTTTCGCAAATTTCATTAAAATCGAACCAATAGAAATCCGGCAATTATTATTTATTTAATTTTTTTCACATAGACCATATACAGTACTGTAGCTGAGAGGCAGCAACACACGGGGGTCTTTAGAAGAGATAACACATTTAATAAAGTAAAGGTACCTGTTTAATTTCCTTTACTGTTCCTGTATATCGGGTGGACACACACACGTGCACTCAAAATTGCATACAATGAAGGTTATGAAGATTACTTTCTTCCTTCATATCTATCCTCGCTCTAATCGAAGTCGATTATATATATATAAATATATAAAAAATAGGTAAACCATAGTTTCACCTCCTGTAGGATGTACAGTTTAGAAGGTCGATGAATAACCACTTCACTTGGCAGGTGAATTCACAAGCCTTGCAGTCAAATGGTATCATCGATTAAGGATAAAACGGGATCACGTTAGTTCATTAGTTATTTATAACCCGTTATCAGTTTCCGCAACTTAGATGACCAAAGACATTCACAGGAGGAAATGACTTTACAGAGAAATCTATTCTAAGAATCAGAAGTATAACGGCAAATTTCACACAAAAATGTAAAAACTGATCAAGGTCATTTAAGTTATAAATAAAAAATGTCAAATAAGCTATTATTTTCAATAGTTCATTTTTAAATAATTTAAGACAATTATCAAGCGATTGTAAATAATTCTTTTAATACCTGTACCGTTGATGATATTATTCCGTGTAGTCTGTAAATTGCGTGTGTTCTGAGGTCGATTTTCTGTTTGCTAGAAGAAAAACACGGGAGAAAAAACCATGCTACCTGAGACTGACTACCTCAGCCACGTTGTGAAAAACGGCCATAAAAATTCTTCCTATCATCGACGGAACTCGAATTTAGGTCTTTTCCACAGGATTTTGGGAGGACGGCGATCCTACCAACTGTGCTACCCACGAGGGCAAGAGAAGAGGAACTACAGTTGCTGAACCAAGCTAATTTTATGAATGAAATTTTTAATGAAGCAAATTAAAAAAATTATTTTCCGACATGTACTTTTATGTATGAAATATCGTTCAATTTGTAAAACCCCTGACAACTTGTCAATCAGTGTACATCAAAATTGAATTTTCGATAAATTTTTGTCAGGACCTTATCCAAAATACCAAAATCAGTCGTAGATTAAAATCGAAATTAAGATCGATATTAATAGTAGATTAAATGAATCATAAAATTTAAAATGGACAATTATTACAAGGTGGTGAGCACAGTAATATGAGATGAACTATTTGCGGATTTATGATGGCAACAAAAGCCTCCAGGGATTAAAAAAAAAAGCAAAAAAATTTTAAGAGACTTAATTTTTTTAAAACGAAACGTGACAGGTAATCAATAAGCCACCAGCCTACTTATTAATCGAGGTTCATAATGTCCCATTTATTTTCCTTATTTTTTATGTTCGATGGCTTTTTAATTGCAGGAAACAGTCACATCTCCGTCATCGCTGAGCACACAGAGGTCGAAGAAGGTGAACGCTACGTAATAAGCATGTCCAACGCAATGTCACACGTCCACACCGAAAACGCACTTCCAGGCTGCCACACCTTTCTCTCTTCGTTAGCGATGCAGACAATATTTATCGGGTGCTGGTCTACAGTCGTCATCTAAATGTGCACACCAACAGTTCCAGTTAGCCAATGGTCCTTACTGCGCTTCTGCTAAGGCTGGAACTCCACTCGCGTGCTCGGTACCATTAAAACCATTTTCGAGACTGGCTCTGCTCCCAGCTCTGCCATTAGAGGCCTCATCAGGGCAGTCAGTCTGCACGAGCTTTCCGTGGCTGGCATGCTAGAAGAGGCACTTACTCAGAGTTAGGACGAATAAGCAGAACACATTAACAACCTCTTAGTTCGCGGGTCAACTTGTTCTCTAGATTTCCACGGCAAATTACTTTTTCACTGAAACTTACTTCACGGACACCAATTCGAGCTCAGAAGCACGGATTCTGTCTCTCAGAGTGCTCTTCTGTGCTTCATGCTTTGCTTTATAACAGCGGAGGCAAAAGGTATTCAATTATATATATAAAATTGGCGAGAATAATTGAATAAACCAACTCAGATTCTTATCGCAAAAAAGAAAAAAACAACCACCGATAAACAAATAGAGAAAAGTTAATCAAGAGAATTAAAACAAAGCAATTGAATTTAGGCCAATCCATTATACGCTGTAGATCGGACAAGGAAAGGGTAGGATTTAAGGAGTAAGTTGGTTGACAGAATCTTCTTCTGTCAACCAACTGGGACTCTGTTTGGGGCTGATCACTAATTTTCATTTTTAATAAAAGGGCACAGGAACCATAAATGATACCATATGGGTCTCTAATTTCATACAATGCTCAGAGGGCTGCAGATATAATGGAAAAATGGCACAGTTCACCAGAACTGAACAAGATGTCGACATTAACTACTTTGCAGGAAAGCAAAGTTCATAATGGTGGGAGAGGTTCGTCACAGCGAAGTACAGTCCAATAAATAATAACCACGAGGAATAAGTGGATGCACTTGTCTTGAATGACGCACGTAACAGTGCCACAGACTGCGTTCCACTTCGTTTCTATTGGTTCTGCAACGCTATTCTTCATACTTATCTGAAAATGAAAAATGTCAGCAAGATGGCTGCCGAGCGATTTGAATGACGTATTCCGCTCGCAGCGAGAAAAAAAGAAATGAATCCTAATGCTTATAAAGAATTTTGTAAAGAGTTGCAAGATTTGGTTGCTTCTATTTATAAATGCAGCTAGTCTCCTTAGACAATCTGTACTATGGGACCGACCGAGACTTCATCCTAGCAATAGCTATTGACAGGAAATCACTGCGAGAAAAAAAAAAAAAAAAAAAACTGCTGTACCAAAAACAATTGATCGAAACAACAAAAAAGGCCACACTTCAATTGGTTTTGTACCACTTTACTTAGCCCACATTACTTTATGAATAATGGTATTGAATTATTGTTATCTCTCTATTCCGTCATTTTTTCGACATTGTCCAGTCAATTTTTATTAGTCTCATGGTTTGAATGCCTTTGAATAAAAATAATAATAAATAAAAAAAATAGTCCCCGAAAAAAATCATACCAGACATCAAGAGGGACCTTGTATGAGACAATTTCAATATTTACATCATTCAAACGATACTAAAAATCGTAGTCTACTTGTTTTATGCATAAGTCTTGAAGGACAGAATTTGGATTCTAGATTGATTAATATTGGACATTAACGAGTAAAGATGAGCAGTTGTTGAGCGTAGAATTTTATGAAAAGTTTTTGGTCTCATACAAGATGTTGATGGATCCTGGAGGATCAGAATGAACCATGGACTTGACCATCTTATTCATGGCGCGGGCATCGTCAGATTTGTGAAGAGCCTGAGACTTGCCTGGTTGGGGCATGTTATGAGAATGGATGATAGCAGAAGAACTAAGAATATAATGAAATGGAAACCTACAGGAAGAGGGCGAGAGAACGACCACGAAAAAGATGGATGGATGACATAGAAAAGGACTTAAAGAACATGACAATAAGAAGTTGGAGAAGTTTGACTTCTGGGAGGGCTTATTGGTGGAATCGTCGAGAAGGCTAACCCACCGTGGGTTATAACGCCAGAAGAAGATATGTTCAGTAATATCCAAGAATGCACTTAAGTGCATCTCCATCTTGGAGATGAAAGCAGTCCGAAATAAAGGTGATGGAGCTGAAAAGTTTGAGATTCGTCAAGGACGAGAATCAGAAAACAGTATGAAATTCTGTACGTCACTCTTAATAAAATGAAAAGGAAAACCCAGAGATGGGCTTTAGGGTATCCTAGATTTAACCGTGAATGACTTGGAGTTAGCACCTTCTACAATAACAGTGGCAGTTCGATTTTATCCAGACACCAGTTAAACAAAGGAGATGGCTTACGTCGCATCTTGGTTGCTTGCTAAGTAGAATATAAACAACTGAACCAATAAATGGATGCCGAGCGTAAAAAGCAGTGAAACTACAATGAATGGAGGTTATGGTTCAAGTCCACGTGGCCACTAAAAACGGTTAATGATAATATCCTTGTCAAATGTTAAATTCAAAGAATCGCAAGAGAAATATAATAAACTGAATTATATTGTAGGCTTACAATGCTAAAACATTGCATTACGCTTATTCTCACATGCGAAAATACAATTAATGCGTCGTTCACTCTTTTGATTCTATTGAAAATCCCGAATGGTTATATTTATTTTATGAACCTCCCCTTTTACTGTGAATATGTGTTAAAAATATGCAGGAAAATTTCACAGTGTGAATATTTCCTGGACGTATTTCAGCATTAAATGTTGAAATTAAAAAAAAAAAAAAAAATTCTGCAGGTAAATACGGTAACACCCTACCCACAGTCAAAATTTAAGTGGCAGTAGAATTTAAAAATCCCAGGTAAGCCGAGAACAAGTGATGGAGAATAATTCTTAATCCTGGATGGGATAAACAATAAATAAGTACAAAATGCGATACAGATTATATAACTATTAGTCGAGAATGCGATATATAATTAGCAATTATCAACACAGGATGCGATTTCCTATGTCATTAGTTACTTCGTTTCACGTGATGAATGAAGCTTCTTAAGAAAGTTCGTATTAGAATCTTTACGAAATATCCGCGCACCGCAGGTATTTTAAGCTGACGTGCATAATTCGTTGCCCTTTCATTTCCTGTTGCAGATCTGTGAGAAAAAGCACAACTACCTCACACTGCTGCCTGACGTCCACGCCATTCATGGCAGTTCATAATTAATGTAGCCGGCCAAGAGACCTGTTGCAAGGGGAGACAG
Source organism: Mastigoproctus giganteus (assembly GCF_048544385.1). Taxonomy (NCBI): domain Eukaryota; kingdom Metazoa; phylum Arthropoda; class Arachnida; order Uropygi; family Thelyphonidae; genus Mastigoproctus; species Mastigoproctus giganteus. Next base: position 26,654,826 of record NC_143577.1, on the reverse strand, counting down.
GATCGTTCATCACCTGGTGGGCCCCACCCACCCCCTGCCACCAGTTCGGTACAACTAAAACCCCACTGAAATCAATTGGCAGCACGAAGCGGGCGGAACGCCTAGGCCCGATGATAAGCGGCAAGTGACAGCGCACGCACGCCACCAGCGGCCAGCTAATTAATCTGTTGCCTATTCTAACAAGGACCATAAATCAAATTCAAAGCAGCGCAGTCCCGTGACCCTACTAACCCACATTCGGAGCTGTTGTTATCTTGGTCTCCCGCCGGCGTCTGTACCTACTATTTTGAAGAGATGTAAGCAATGAGCTGATTGCAATAATAAGTCTATAGGGGTGCTCTCATATCCCTTCTCTAGTCCAACGACGTGAGAACCATTTGTTTATCTCCCGCTCCCTCACATACTATTGTTTCTCCTATCCTTCTCATCTCAAAATACGCATGCTTGAAAATATCAAAATTCACTTCTTCGATTAAAATAACATTGAGTCCCTCTTTAAACTTTCGTCTTTCTGCTGGAAAATACCTCATTGTTTACAGAAATGACTGATCAGTCTATCATCAGTCTTTCAGGAAAACGCGTTCTATTCCAAGGTGATCTGTTAAGTCATCGTGTTCTCCGAAAGAGATACCAACTTCTGTAAATAAAAGCATCAAAATCCTAAGCGGATATTAATTTTCAGGTTGCTATTTTTCATCTCTCTAAATCAATTATCCATATTTATGGGACTATTAGATTTTAATTTGCAATAACTATATTAACTTTCAAACTTCTAACCGTGCTTCAAAAAAACCAAACCTATGTTCAAAATCAGTACTAAAATTATATAATAAAACTTCGATTTAATGGACCTCCATTTAAAGGACTTCAAAAATAACAGAGCGTCCAATGAACCAGGATTTTCGTCCATATGAGATTCAGTGACGAAAATGCTTCCATCTGATGGTATTTACTCTCAGTTAAAAGATTTTAATTAATAATAAAGCAAATTAACTCAAATCTAATAAGGAGGCTGTTCTTGATTTTGTTTATCAATACTGTATGAAGCATTTTTGTTGACTTTCATTGGGGTAACTTGTTAAAATACTTCACCTAAGTTGCCTTTTACAGTTCCTTCTGTTATGAAGAAATTAAGCAAAACCAAATTCATGCATCCTGCACTCTTTACAAGATTCAGATCACAGAAAGTGAAAGGGAAGCAGGATTTTCTTCATAATCACCTTATATCAGCCTGCCAAGTACGTCAGACAGAGGATGTCATCGGAAACTCCGGTTAGGGTACGCGATAGGTCTTCAGATTCTGAATAAGCGCAGCCGTATTGGACAAATATGAACACCCGATCTAATTCGGGTGATTGTAAGAATGATGCGCCAAAAAATGAATTTTTTTTTCGTTTGTCTCAACAAATGCGTCATTTTTTTAAGTCTACTAAGCTTTTACGACTGAAACATGAAATAAAGTTGCAGGAAATCAGAGACTGACTTCAATTGCTGCACGAATGGAGACACTAACCTGTTCCTGTGGGGAATAAAAAGGCAGGCAATAACAGTTTAAACGTGCAATGGTACTTAGCAAAATTTAAAGCGTCCTCTAGAGTAAAATAGAATTCGAGAATGAGTGCATATTTGAGTCAAACAATAACAGAACCTTGGAAAGAGCTAATCGATTATCGGATATTTTCATGGCTAGAGATGACGGGGGACACATCTTTAAAGAAATGTAGAATTTCTTAGCATCATTTCTGTCACAAAATAACAAGCCCGTATTGTACTTCCCGATCAATGGCCACATTGACACAGAAGCATGTGGAAGTATTTATGGAAGACAAGTCTGACCGTGCCAGTCACTGCACATACAATGAGTTCTTTATGGAATGTTGTAGTGGAAGAGACAAGTGCCTCTTATTATTGAGAATTTTCATCCTTAGCTCTGAATTCTCGATTAAATGTGAAATGATTTCGAGATAGCGGCTTTGGTAATTGAACTCCGCGAAACGGATCTTCAACGTACAAGAATATTAGCATCAGATGGCTATTGAGGAGGCCAGCGGCACATTCCACGAATGCGTTAAGGTTGCAAAACCCTAGACAGTGAGTGAGAAAGAGTAGTTGGTATACGCAATGTAAGCGATTACTAGCCAAGCAGAGTCATAGTGTGCATAGTGTGCATAGTGTTAGGGTCAGGCGCCACCTGTGATTTCTCACATCTGCGCCATATGTACACTGTGAAGAATACAGAACTACTGTAAATGCCAGAAAAGTGTTGTCTGTTGTATATGACATATTGCGTTAGGTTCTGTTGGGTGTCCTGGCATTTGGCCGCAGGGCCCCTGGTGGGACCTCACGTTGCCCGCACACACCGCTAGGAGGTAGCCAGGCTGCCCATTATTCTCTGGCTAGTCTCCGCCAGGGTCGCCTGAGCGTCCTGGACGAAGACCAAGTTAAAAAAAAAAAAAAAAAAAAAAAAAAGAGAGAAAGAGAAGAGAAGAGAAGGCCTGGGGAACAAGAGGAAGGGGGGTCTGAATGTGAGGAACAAGCTAAAGTGGACAGATAGAGAAGGCAGTCCACCCGAGTAAGGAGAAATAGGGGATGGGTAGAGGGATCAAAAGTCACAGGGGCAGGCGCCACTGTGCGAGTGCCAAAGGCCAAGCACTCTCTGGGAGTCAGCTTTTCAAGTAGTGCCAACCATGATGATGCCAGCATAGTATTTTAATCTTCAGTCTTACTCTTTTATCAGTTGGGAAAATGCTATCCGACCCCAGTTTGTGTTTGTACATAGGGTCGTTGTTCTGAGCAGCTCTAAGTTCAGCAAACTTTGCCCGTCTGATGGTAAAGACAGCTTGTGCGTAACTCGTTAAGGCTTTGTATGTTGTTTCATTCTGAAGCAGGTATGTTTCATGGTTACGAGGGTTCTCCTGGATTTCAGTAAAAAATTTGAGCCTACAATCATCGTAAGCAGGCCAAGCAGAGTCAGTGAGACAAGGGAGGAAGGGGAAAGAGGCAGAGCTGGCGAGAATGATGAGATGCCGGGACACGGATGCAGGTGGCGGTGGTACGCGCGACTGGGCACGTGGCGCGCGGGTCGATGTTGAGAACTGGACAAACAAAGGGAGCAGCGGGGCTTACGATATGAAATAATCATAGTGGTGCGTTTGCTTGTCACTTGCCATCAAAGGAGCAGAGAGATGCATGTGCAACCATCACGTATGCCTTGGTGACAAGCCAGCTGACGATATCCGATAACACGCACTAAGGAGAAGGCCAGAAGCGCAAAAAAAAAAAAAAAAAAAAAAAAAAAGCAGTGCTAAAAAAGAAAATACGCGCAAACAGTCCCTCCGAATTACAGACGACGGTTTGTATGTGCGATTCCGTGATCATTTACAAACTCCGCATTAACAGACAGACTCAATATTTTCCCTAATTTTCACGGATAATTAGGAGAAACGACTTTGTATTCTTCTATTTAAGTGGATGGGGGGAGAGAGAGAGAGAGAGAGAGAGAGAGAGAGAGAGAGAGAGAGAGAGAGAGAGAGAAGAAGAAGAAATGCTATCTTTCACCATTTAATCTTGGAGGGGGTGTTGGGATTGCAACATTCAAGTGTCATTATTTATAAGAGCACAGAAGGCCGCCCGCATAGAAGACATATTTTTCACATCGCAGGTCTTCGTGCCAAGATGACAGACGCTCTAGCCGGTCTTCCTGCCTGTTTCCTTTCCACCCAAGCCAGTTGTATGTCGGAGTCAGACAGCCAACAGAAGCTTCAACTATCAGTACGCGGTGGTGTCGGTATAAAATAGCCCCTTGGCGTGCGAGGCAGCTAGTGCTCGGTGCCAAATTTTTATAAACAATATCCGGTGGCATTTGAATCCACTGATGCTCCGCCTGGTGACGGGCGAGAGTCCTCCAAGTTTAATCTATGCCTCCATCAATTCAGAGCGAGCCTGACGCACGGAGAGTCTTGAATTTCAATGGCGATAATCGGGGTGTAATGACGGCCAGGAAGCAACAAGGCATGAAAACCTGCGACCATGGAAAATATGTTGCACCCGCTATTTTCGGACGCTCGCCGAATTTAAATAAAATTCCCATCGCCGCGGATATCTTTCGGCGCTCCGACTTCATTGCTACACCGCTGTAATGTTCGCGAAGGGAGATGCGGTGCTGCTGCATCCTAGCTTCACTGATGCAGAACCTACGGCGGGCCTGGCTGACTGGCTGCCGACACGGAGAGCCCTCCTGCTGCCTCGGCCCCAACAAAGGAAGGAAGGCGCACGCGAGAGAGAGACAACGGCCATTAGAGTTGGAATACAGCAGGTCTGGCAGAACGTGGCGTTGATGGAGTTTCTGGAAGACTGGAAACTCGGAAGATCTCGGCCTTGTCCACTACGCTGATAATTCCTCTGCTTCAGAAACCGTAAAGTTTTTGCAGAATTGGCGACTGCATCAATAATCTTATCTCTTCGGGGATGAGGCGCAGGAAATCTTATAAAAGTTTTATGGTCTTAGAAATTCAGCAAAGCCGCTATTTTCGCAGTTTTTTTTTTAAAAGGAAATTACAGTTCAACATGATTTTTTTTCCCTAGAAAAGAATAATAGCAAATAGTTCGGCCTAGTCAAAAAGAAATTCGAAATGAACTAACTTAATTCCACCGAGCTATATTTGCCCAATTTATCCAAATCGAAAAAAAGACACAGGGTTTATTTTGTTGTTGCTGTAGTACGATTTTAGTAGCATCGGCAACCAAGGCCATATTGCTCCGTGTACATTGTCTGTAAATTACGTGTGTTCTGAGGTCGATTTTCTGTTTGCTGGACGAAAAACCTCAGTTTTCGGGAGAAAAAAACCATGCTACCCTCGCCTGAGATCGACTAACTCAGCCACGTTGTCAAAATACGTCCCATAAAAATTCCTCATGTCATCGACGGGACTAGAACTCAGGTCTTTTCCGCCCGGTATAGGGAGGATGGCGATTCTACCTACTATGCTACCCACCAGAGCGTTTATTTTGTAAATTAAGCTTAGATTTATTGCTGATTAACAGATATTTCTCGGCAATTCACAAACTATATATTCATCAGACATTATGACTATTTTAAAGAAAGGTCCCTTGGTTTTTAGATGATTCAAAAAACATTCGAGTCACAAACTGAAAGTTGGCTTCATATATGTATATTAATTGCTATTCTAAACGATTACGTTTTTTTGTTATAATGTAATCAATCACAGCAATACAAGTACTATTTAGAGAATGAATCATTAAAAGCGAATTTTCTGATGCTGTTTCCACCAAACGTTCAAAAATACACTGATGAAGTACACTATACTCTTATTTCAACCTAAGTTGATTCCGAAGGAAAGCCTATCTTAAGAAGTTACATCTTTTTGTGCAATATTCCGAACATAGAAGAAAATAGTTCAATGATATTAATATAATTTAACCTTTTAATTTAACAAATTTGGAACCATGGAAGAACAGGCACAATAAATATTACTTTTCCCCCATTAATTTTAATCAATATTGTTCTTATATGAAATGCAGTTACTCTTATGAGCTTTCTTTTTTGACCTTGGGACAGAATACAATTTACAGGGGTGTGATGAAGGGGGCTAAGTGGGTTCGCGCGAGCCCTTCTTAAGTTTTTAGGAATTATCCGAGCTCTTTGTTAAATGAAATACTCTGATAAAAATTTAACAGACTATTTTAACCGCAATTATCCTTAGGGGGAAAAAAAAAGGAAGGACGTATTAATACATTATGCCGTTGTTGTTTGTGATCAGGCCCTGTACCTTTCTTAGTGGCGTCATCTTCTTTCAGAGTATGACGCATGAATTTAGTTGGGTTATTATTAATAATTAACCTCATACAAGCCAAGGATAGCATTTTTGGCAATCGAATTATCAATGCATCCACTGATCACATGGAGAGAATGGAGAGATACATTCAATCAAAAAATTCCTTGAGGTTGCCGTATCAAAAGATTGAACAGAATGTAGTCCATAATTTGCGAAATTTTTCAGTAAAGAAAAGTAAAATGGGGGGGGGGACTCAGTATGTTAATGGTTGTTGTAATAGCATACTGGCAATCACCCTACGTTCATCTTCCGTATTGTGGTTGTTCGACAGCCCAACCAGCTGTCACCTCAACTCGTATCATAAGAAATCACCTGTGTCCAGAACTGTAAGGGACACGTTTTATCCCCTGGCGCCTAAATCTCCGGACAAGGCCGTGAAATATGTCCAACCGCTGGCGCGCGCCTACCGGAAGTGTCATGATGATTTGTGAGCGCTCTAAGAATGCCCTCTCCCGGGAGGTGGAGGGAGAAATGCAGGGAACTACCAGTGTGTGAGAAAAAAAAAGAAAAAAAAAAAATGCTGAAAAATAACGTGACGGCTACAGCATCTGCTGTTATCTATCGAAACCACGTAGCAATAAGGTTTACAGTGTTCAGATAGGATCTAACTTCAACGTTCTAAGATTCTACGTAATATACTTGGAAATCCTCAAGAAAACACACGTATCAGTAGTAGAAAATGGGTGTGGGGAAACATTGCCGTTGTTAACACATCAAGTAAACGGGGAAATTGAAATTCAAAGACCAAACAGTGCACACGCCGGAGGAATGAGTTCTCTCAAACATTGAACTGCCGTAGGAAAGCCTCGGTATTTCTTTGGCAAGCTTTAACAAGGATAGGACGTGATGTTTATGTACCAAGGAGGTGCAAAAATAAATAAAAATCAGGAAGAATACATAAATCAGTATACATTCCTGAGAAAGTGAAATTCAGATCAGACGTCACTCTAATCCTGCCCATTTCTTCATTGAAACCAGGTTCATTATTCGACACGATCACATAAGCTCAGAGGGATTCACAATTCCTCATCTCAGGTGACCAAATTTTAACAGGAATATCATCGTTAATCATTTTTATCGATCACCTGAGCTCTAACCATGGTTGTTGCTCGCTCGACTAAAAATCAAATCAAATCAAATCAAATTATCTGATTCGAAATGTAAGGTCTTTCAATAACAGACACTTCTAAAAACTTAGTAGTCCTAAATATACATCTCTCCTACGTACTATTTCAAGAACAAAACAGGTTACCATTTGAAAATGTTACCAATGAATGCTGAAAACATGAACTCTCTTATCAATTTATGAGTAACTGCCACTGATCCCAGCAAGACATTGTCCAAAGGACGAAGCGAGTTTTAAGTTCTAGGTATTAAATGAGTTCATTAAGGACTTGTTTTATTATGAAAAATGAATTATAACAGGAAATATTTAGTCAATTTTGAATATTCACGTAACACGCCAATGATCAAACATTTAATTGCGCAAAATTAAAAATTGCTAATGGAACTTTAGGTGAATATTCTATTAAGAGTCAGAGGAATGCAATATTCATTAAACAAAACAAAGAGCAACAAAAAATAAAATAAGAATAGAGAGAGAGAGAGAGAGAGGAATGAATAGGAAAAGAGAAAAAAAGAAAAGAGCCCGAATCTAACATGGCGTGCAAACTGCAAGAAAATCGTGCGACAGCTGTAAAGGTGATGCACAGATCTTCGGCAAAAGCTCTCCGACAGCCATTTTTCCCGCCAACCTCCCACAACCAGCATTGTTCCAATCTTTCAGGTAAGGCGAGCGCACGTTTTAATTTGTTCCTAAGAGCGCTGCAGTACGAGGAGCTAGCTAATGTAGGCTGGCGTGTGCAGCATTAAGTGAAGCCGGAGCACAGACACCCTCAGACAATCTCATCTCTAATTACAGTTGTGGCGCAGGGACTACTCCGCCGGCAGAGGTACGCGCCAAATCACCCCCCTGGGAGCCAAGCAGGTTAATGGAGCACGTGCCCTACCATCTTGGGCTTCCAACATCCTCCGGCCCTCCGGCGGCTGCTCTTCCAGGAGTGATGAACCAGCAGAGTTCATTACAGCGCCACCTGGTCATAATTTGTTGTTACCAGGTACAGTATTGGTTCAAGCAGCGATCTTCGGCTAACGTTATCCCAGCATACCGCTGAGCAAGATTTCCAAGCTGATCTCCATAGCCTACATGCTGTTCTCCAACACCAACACATTTATTTAATTAAAAAAAAAAAGCTAATGTAATGCCTTTTAAACTACAAACGCAAGGATCGACACTTCACAGATTTAACTGTGCAGTGCTAAAATTTGCTCGTAACAAATTCTGTTGTGCAGAGAGTAGTGCCATTTTCGAGGGAAGAGGAATTTTGAATCAATGGTTTAAGGTGAATATCTTTTATGGCGATAATCTCACCATCACCATTCGAATATTTAATTTAACAAGATACCGCAGCTATCTAGCATGGTGTTGTTGTCACACTAGTATTCATACATTGCGTTTAATAGCGTTCCTACCATGCTACCGGTGTTTGCCACTTTATTCGCTAGGACCGATGTCCAACCACGAAATTTATAACAGTGATTCTGACATAAATGTTATCTTAAACATTCCGGAACTTTTTTAACCTTCGTACTTTGGCCTGAAACTATTGTTTAAGAACCACATATGCGAGTCAAAAGAAATAGTGTAGAAGCAAATAAATGAATCACATGTGGGAGAAACTAGTTGTCTTCTCTGAATGGAGTAACAAGGCATCAGACAGCTCAATAAATATGGCATAATGTGGGTCAAGGCATTGCACACTACACAACGCACTGACTGGCTCTACCGAAGAACAGCTATGCATCTGCGCGCGCACACACACACACACAACACTGGGGTCACGCGACGATGAAAGGAGCTGCAAGCATGGACAAACCAATATTATTTCGCCTGAAGCAGAAAGATGGGGTCGCCGAACCTTCACTGCTGGAATCTCCTTCCTTGCTACTACTGCCACCGTCACTATACTTCAACAGCTGCCGGAGAAAGGACGAAGAGAGGAGAGAAAACGAGGAGCCATTAACGTGAAACACCGTCCATTTAATACAGCCGACATTCCTCGTGGCGGAGGTCAGCTGCCCCCAACAAAAGGCGAGTCCATCGCCGCCCACGTCCGCCTTTTGTGCCCGCCAATATCTTCCAGCGATCGTGTAACGTTCAGGATTAAATGGACGGCAAGATTTAGCGCCAGAGAAACTCTAGTATGAGAACACTGGCGAGCAGAGATGAGTAGGACTACCGATATACTGTACACAAGGAAACACATTCTGCACTTAACCATCAACACTTAAATGTCACATCTGGGTTTGTTTCATCTAGACATCCAAAATAGACAGGCCTTTTGTCATATTCCTTTCGGTTAAACATTCAAAGATGTTCGAGCATTAGTGATTTTCCACAGGGATGTGATGAAATCATCTGTAATCTACTTGTTGTTTGAATATCACACAGAATGCAAAGGTTCCATAAAGTGAAACGAACTAATTTCAGCAATTTAAAGTTGAGGTTTTGGGCACTTCATAAAAGTCAGCTTTAAGTAAGGTACTGCAGCAGAGGAAGATTTATTGAAGTCCAGAAAAGTAAAATAATGTCCACAAATAACGGATATGGTTTGTCAAAGAGCATGTCACACACCATCCATTCCGTTGGAAAAGAATGCCTACAATGAAGAAGCATTCAACTCTGTTGAAGATTTATTTATATACAATATACATATTTTTAAAGCATGATGGGACTACCTTAAAAGACGTCAACAAAACAAAAGTTAGCTTGCGCACCAAAGTTGGTCAGAAATGCTAAGCAAGATGGCCGTTGTAAAAAGGTCCAATGTATAAGAGAATTCACATGAATATTTTAAAGTTTATGTTGTATTCCCGAAAGTGAATGCTTCATAGCAAGATCAACCCAATAGTCATTGAGGTCCGCATTGCTAGTTCAAAACATTAACGGACTTTCGGCAGGAGAAAGTCTTTACACATTCAACAAGATGCCATTCATAACAACGGATAAGATCACAACAAATTACTACTCTAATACGTTTCTAGGACACTAAGTAGTCAAATGAATTGCTATTAAAATTAAAAACAAATTTTTGGAAGAAAATTGCCCAGTTTTCCCACGCGTTTTTATCTCAATACTCGAAGCCTTCTGGAAATTTCATCTGTGGATTTGAGTCTTAACTGACAAGTTTGTGGACAATGCAACTGTGTTACGTTGTATAAAAAAGTGAAAAGAAGAGTAATCTAGAAAGTGGAAAACTCATAACGCCTACTTCTAATCCTAAAATTAACAATTTCGTACAGTCTATTACGAGTATCTAATGTACACTCAAAGGTTGTCAATTGGCACATAAAAATCCAGCCTACTGTGGTCAGCTTCAAATTTAATCTTAAATATTTAATTATTTTCTCTGTCATTTCTGTGCTAGTTCAAACTAATTCTTTGAAGATAGGCTCGAAATTTCCAGTTTACTTCAATTTAATAATTAGTACCACGTTCATCCTCTAATTTTCTTTTCAATAAGAGTAACATGTTGATAATTGACACCGAGAAATTCCAAGGTAATATCATTACTAATAGGAGCATTGAACTAAGTGAATCCACTGTAGCTCACTGAGAATTTAGTCTTTTTTTTTTTTTTTTTTTAATTACAGGTGTTTCTGATTGTCATGATGCAGCAACTGAAAGTCAAACAGCAATTAAACTCTAACAACACAACTGTAAGAGAAACTGGTTAAATTATCTGTTATCTTTCCAAAACAATCCGTTCCCGAACTGCCACAGTATATATATATATCGTATGTATATACTTGTTAGAATGGAACAGGTCGCTGCTAGTTTTATATAAAAAGGACGGAAAAAAAGACTTTCCCACGCTTCATCATACGCTAACATTAAACCTTAATCTTAGATAAATTGTATTTGGATATTACACAGAGTTTTCTGGTAGGGCTTTAGGTGCATCAGAAACTTAAGCTATATTTCACAAAACATATGTCTGTAAATTGCGTGTATTCTGTGGTCGATTTGCAGTTTGCTGGACGAAAAATATCAGGGAGAAAAAAAACCATGCAGCCCTCGCTTGAGACCGAATAATTCGGCCACGTTGTGAAAAGGCCCATAATTCCTCGCGTCATTGACTTCGAACTGAGGTCTTTGTTTCACCCGGTATAGGGTGGGCAGTGATTACATCAACTGTGCTACTCACGGGTGGCCAACACTATTAGGATCAGGTACACCTACCCTTATATG